>NW_028277042.1:5122972-5273648 GCF_059951505.1 Python bivittatus | reverse complement strand
ACTCTTCTGTTCTAAAAGCTAAGCAGGATCTTATGTGTGTTAGAAACTTTTTTTTTTTTTTTGGATTTGAATGTAAATTGCTCTCTGTTCAAGAATGGCAGTGTGCTGGAAATTATCCTTTAAAAATCTTCTGCTTAGCATAGCATTATGTATGAACTGGGGTGGTTCTAGCTTGGTCAACAAACTATAGTTATAACTAATCACGGGTAAGCATAATGTGTGAATCCAGTTATCCAGTATGGTTTTCCCTTTGCCTTCTTCCATCTCTTTTCTCAAACCCACTTCTTATGCCAAATGTTTGGTTCATTTCTTATATCCTTGTTTCTGACTTTGGTCCTTTAAAACCGGTTGTGGACTTAAAGGAACAAGATAAAAAGTGATGAATTTGTGGTTGAAACTAGAGTTTGTGTCTTGTTCTGGATCTTTTGCGCTGAAATTTTCTCTGCGTTACTCTAGATTATATCTGCACAAAAATGATTAGAAAATGGCATTTGCCCACGTTTAAAACACACACACAAATGCCTTTTAAACTCTTTTGCAGTGATAAGAAGCTAAGGAAGTATAAACAAGTGTGAGTGTGTGTGTACATAAGAAAATAAAAAAAGGAAAAGTGAGATTGTAACTCCAAGATATAGCAACAACTGTGTGGTGAGCAGAATGAAGTTTATTTTCATCTTGTGTCGCTTTTTCAAGCTGTTGTCCATCATTTTGTAAACACCACCCATTCTCCTTGATAATTGCAACCTTTTCTAACTGCTGGAGACCACCATTCCAAAATGATATTGCATTTGCCTCTGTTCATCCTCTCCTAGCCCCCCACTGCGTCTTTTTTGTTGTCGATCGAAACCTCCATAGGAGCAGGGTTCAGCCTGGTTCTACCGACATAGCTCTGTAAGCCACTTGCTATAATGATTTTCTTCTATCATTATAACTGTATTGGTGATGTCAGCCTTGTGAGGTAGTCCAGACAGAAAGCCACCCCAGTTGAACTAATTCTACTTTATGGTAAGGTTACACGAACAGAATCTTGCAAGTCTGAAGGTACAAATCTCCCCCATCACCTTTACAGCCGAAGAAACTCGGGAGAGTCCCTTCTGAGAGGTTTGCCATGCCCCATTCCTTCCGCAGGTGCAGCTGCTGCTTATCCAACCGTTCTCCCGGCTGTGGCTCTTCCCCGTCTCTCAAGGTTGTTCCCACGTACCATTACAAGTGGTGGTCTGTTTTTTTAAGCACAGAGGCAGCTTTTTCAGTGGAAACTTAATGGATGCTGCCATAACCTGTCATCCCAGTCAACCAATGTCTTGTGGAACACACAGGGGTAGGGGCCCAAGCCATGGATGGCTTGGCACCCACAGATGGCGAAAGCTTCTGGGCACCTTCCTGTCCGTTTTATCAGTGGTTCTGCAAAATGGGAGGATTGCCATTTCCAGAGATCCATTTAAACCACTTCCTCCTTTTCTAAAATGGTTTATGTCATCCGTTGGGGGGAAGGAAATGTCTGCTTTGCAAGGAAATCTCAAGCAGGGGGCAGGGGGAGGAGAAGGTGGCAAGGCAGGGGAGGAACGTAGGGCCCTTCATCTTTTTTCTTTTTATTTTCATCAAGGGGCCGTCGACTTGAGACTGGAACATGAGCTCTTGCGAGCTTTAAAACAGCTTAATCTTTAGCAGGAGCAGGAAAGGATGTTGGAGGTTTCTGGAGCTCCAGAGGACTTGCAGAGACTTGTAATATAGCGCATTGTTCAGCAGAAATGTGGCAATACCCATTTGCTTCGTGATGAAACTAGTTCCTTTTTCACAGCTCTCTTTGGATGCCCTATTAATCACACCCCTGCCTCTTTCAGATGGGATTTTAAGTGCTGCAGAGTTTTGCAAGCAGTAAAACGCTGCGCACGTGAGAAGTTGTCTTGACTGGGTCTTTTTTGCTTCCCACCCTACATTGCTGGGTTAGAATTTCGGGGGCTGAGTTCATTCATGTCACTGTACACCCTACATTAAACCCTTCTTAGCATGGCCTGCTCGGTTTTTCCTTCGTGCATTGTGCAAAACCAGCCACTGTAGTTTGTAGAACATGGTTTGTGACTGAGTGTCATGTGTGAACCCAGTCACTGGTGGCTAAAGTGGTAAATAAACCACAGCTTCATGTGATCCAGAGCAGCATGTTCAAAAATGATACAGGATCAAGTCATTTATCAAATGAGAAATGATCAGTATTTGTAGCACTGACCCTTCTTCTTGCACAACAACATTGTAGGCCAAAGTAAGTTTGGTTCTGTGCCCTAAGCCAGTTTCTGCAACCTGTGTAAGTTATGCAACGTAAGAAAAAAAAAATCTTCCTTTTCCCACATATATTCAATTTTTAGTTTCTGGATTGTGGCCTTGCTATGCTCATCTCTCTCCTTTTGAAAGGGTTTTTATATAATATAAACACAAAATTGTCAGATATCTTGGAGCAGGGTTAAGTTCACACACTTGCAGCCAATTTTCTATCAGTACAGCTTTGCCTCTTAATCAGGGGTTCTAGGAATTTATTTATTTTTTTAAAGTAACAGGTTCCATGGCCTGAGAAAGTGTGAAAACTCCTCTTCCCCCCCCACCCCGTGGCTCCCACCCTGACTGCCTTCCAGAAGGTGCTCAAACAGAGCTCATTGGAAAGCATTTGGATCTTGACCCCATCTTGGTTCAGCTATAGTATGGCAAATTTGATGTTCTGTGTTTTCCATTAGTATTTGTATACTTCTTTGTTTATTGTGTATTGTTTCCTCTGTATCATATCTGTACACCAGATATGTAAGACATCTGTACTGTCTTTAGGGATTCAGTGGTTTATAAATCTAAATCATAATAATAGTTGTTGTTGAACTTGAGCTTGGAGAATTCTTTGGTGTCAGGATGGACAATTGTTGGTTCATCTAGCCTGGAGTATTTTGTTCTCACTGGAAGAGGGTTTCCAGAGTTTCAGCCCCCCCCCCCCCCAAAAGAAGAAAGATAGGACCTCTGCTGGTCCTTGTATCTGAGATGGTTTTCAATCAGGGATTTAAAAGCCCCAATCCTGCAAAAAAATGCAAGTTCCTCCAAAGCTGCATTCTTTGGCAATATGGCTATATCATTGTGCAGTTTCTTGAGAAAAGCATTATTGTTATTGCTGTTGTTGTTATGCAAAACAACATGAAATCACAGGTGCCAGTTCTTTAGCTGGTGTTGGCCTTCATTCGCATCGAGTTCTTCCCAGGAACCTAGGATGTCTAATGTATCAGCGTAGCATATGGGTGGATCTAAGCAGTCTGGCCTTTTGTAACTGGCAGATGGAAATTTTGTCAATGTGCAGATTTTCTGAGTACCATCCAAGGTGTTTTTGGTATGTCACTCAGTGTGCTGATAAGTCCTGGGACAACCACTGCCGGTTTATGCCATAATCTTTCAACTTCGATTTTTAGATCTTGGTACCTTATGACCTTCTCCAATTCTTTGTCTTCTATTCTACTATCCCCTGGTATTGCCACATCAACTATCCACACTTTCTTCTTTTCAACCTCAGTTAAATCTGGTGTGTCATGCGCCAAAACTTTATCAGTTTGTATTTGGAAATCCCACAGTATTTTAACCTGCTCATTTTCAACTACTTTTTCAACTATGTGTTCCCACCAATTTTTCATTACTGTCAAATGATAATTTTTATAGATGTTCCAGTGAATCATTTTGGCGACTCTTATGTCATTGTTTATAGTCAGTTTGTACGATCTTCTTGCATGAGCTGAGTACATGATCTACTGTTTCTTCTGCTTCTTTGCACAGTCTGCACTTTCAGTCGTTTGAGGATTTTTCAATTCTGGCCTTGATTGCATTAGTTTTAATAGCTTCCTCTTCAGCACCCAAAATCAAGCCTTCAGTTTCTTTTTTTAATGTTCCAGTTATAAGCCATTGCCAAGTTTTATCTTTATCCACTTTACACTTGATCTTTTGTAGAAATTGACCATGCAATGCTTTTCCTTGCCAGCATTCTGTTCATGTTTTTATTACATTATTTTGATATTCACATTTCATTATTGTTGGTCACACAGTCAGCCAGATGTTTAGACTGGATTTGGCATATTTAACCACCTATCAAGTCCTTCCCAAGGACCTGGGATAGGCAGATGTTGTTGTTTGATGGTGCTAAAGGTATCCTTGCAAGATGAAAGCTGTTCCAAGTAAAGCTGCCTTTTGCAATTGACTGATGGTGATTTTGTCAATGCCGATGGTCTTCCAGTGGTACTCCAGATGTTTTGGGATTGCACCTAAGGCGCCTATTACTATTGGTACTATCTTTGCTTTCTTTTGCCACAGTCGTGCTATTTCTATTTGCGGGACTTTGCATTTTGTGATTTTCTCCAGTTCTTTCTCTTCTCTTCTGCTGTCTCCAGGTATTGCAATGTCCACTATCCACACTTTTTTGTCTTTCTTATCAACAATTGTTAAGTCTGGGATGTCGTGTGCTTGTCTGTTTGAATTGTAAAGTCCCAGAGCACTTTAGCTTCTTCATTTTCTATGACTTTGTTTTGCGGTCCCACCAGTTCTTGCTTGCAGGCAAACCGTATTTCTTGCAGATATTCCAGCACACCACTGTTGCTACTTTGTCATGCCATTGTTTGTAGTCAATCTGTGTGATCTTCTTGCAGCAGCAAACTAGGGGGTCCAATGTTTCTTCAGCTTCTTTGCAGAGGTGACATTTGCTGTCTGTTGCTATCTTCTCAATTCTGGCTTTGTGTGCATTTGTTCTTAAGGCTTGGTCTTGTAGAACCAGAATTAGTCCCTCTGTCTCTTTCTTCAGCTTTCCTGCTCTTAGCTATTGCCAGGTCTTGTTGTTATCCACTTTGCCTGCTAATTTTTTTCTGTACTGGCCGTGTAATACTTTGCCTTGCCATGTCCCTTTTCTAGTCTTCATCTGGTCTTTCTTGTAGGCCAGTTTGGTCTCTTCAGTATTCAGTAAGCCTTCATGGTGTACTAGCTTCCGTGCATCTTCTTTTTATCATTATTGTGATGATGATGATGATGATGATGATGATGATGATGATGATGATGATGATGGTTGGTTGGTTGCATAGTCAGCCAGATGTTTAGTCTGGATTTGGCATCATGATCATCATCACCATCCACTCCTAAACTCAGCTCTGATCCTAGATCTCCTTCGCACGCCTATTTGACCTTTCATCTGGGTTCAAATTTTAACCTGGCTGCCTAAAAACCCCAAGTGATCTGGGGGAGTTATTAATTTTTTTTTCCAATACATTTTTCAAAAGAGCAACATAAAAGGACGCATCAAAACTGTGCAAGTAGGGCACATCTTCCTTTTGTGCTGATGGGTGTGTTGTGCCTAACGTTAGAAAGCTCTGTGAAAGGAGGAAAATCAAACCAGTGTTGTTGTGCTGGGGAATTTCTTCACGGGGGAAAGAGTTTGAGTGGGAGGAATGTTGGTTGCAAAAACACACTCACACAGCAATTTCCCTGCACTCAAAGATTTACTGATATTTTGAGTGGGATGTCACTATTAAGAAAGCAAAACGAAATAGCAGTAGGTTACTGTGGGGTGTCAAATTTGGGAGTCTTGACTCAAAACAGCAACAGTGAAAGAAAAGTATGGGTTGGGGGGTGCTAAAATCGGGGAAGAGAATCGGAACAAGTAGTTAAAATAAAAATATAAGAGGATTGTGGCTTTGTACCTTGTCACTGCTGATATCCACCCCACTTTGTTAAAAATGCAGCATCTATCATGGTTCATGTCATGTCTGAACTGATGCGCTACTGAAACCTGTCTTTTCAGAATTTTTTTCCCCTCCTGGAAGAAACAGTCTCAGCTTCTTTACCTAATTTTTTAGGATGCTTGAAAATGTATTTCAGAATTCTTTGGGTGACATTTTCAAGCCACGTTTTTTGCTGGGGGGTGGGAGGGTGGAGACTTAGATTGCTGGTTTCTGTGTTTTCTTCATAGATACTTCCATCTCCTTCTACCTTCCTGGCTAGGAGTTCCTCAGAGGAAAGGCAGTATATAAATTTAATAAGCATTTTTTAAAAAATGAGGTGTTATTCAAGCATACAGTGGTTCCATTTTAAAAGTTTGATGGCTGTCTGTTCCTGGTGCAGATGCTTTTTCTATAAATTGTGCCTTGGACAGTTCATGTATTTCATTGACTTATTTGTATGAAAACACTTAACTTTCTTTTCATAATTAAAAAGATAAATAAGAATTACTCTATTCTGTTTGCATTGGTTGAAAAGATAATGTTTGTGCCTGATGCTGGGGAAAACACACACGCGCGCGTGCGCGCGCACACACACACACACACAGAGTTGTGCTTCTTCCTGCTCCCAGCTCCAGAACTGTAAGAAAGCTTCAAAAAGTGGTGTAACCGTGTACCACATTTTCTTCTCTTTGCCAGTTGGTTGTCATAGAAATGTGCCAGTCTCTCACAGATGGCTGCGGTACAAAAGCTAACAGGGCGTGACCCGTCCTTGCTCCAAAGACAATATTTACCCTTGAATTGAACCAAAATGCCTGAAAAGCAAGAACTGTTACTACTACTACTGACAATTTGCTCCTGAAATAGGAATTGGAAACTCTGGAATCATCTCCTTTGATTTTTTCCCCCTTGTTGGGAATTTTCCTCTTAATGGGAATTTAGCACTATATAATGCCTTGGTTGCTAGTTCCCTATGCCTTTCTTAAACACCGGAGAACTTTACATACAGGCTGTTTTATTCCTGGTCATGGCGTTCACGTAGCTGCATAGCCCTTAAGACCATCTTAGGCTCCGGTCCTGAAGGCCAACTTTTTCCATGCTGAAGAGTGCCCTTGGTGTTTGAGTGGTGTGCCAGGGCCATGCTCCAGAATGTAGCAGTTAGAGCAAATCATAACTCTTGGGTTTGTTTAAATTTCCATTGAATTGGAATTGCATTTAATGGGGTTGCTCTCCACTTGTGTATTTAATCATTTATCCCATCCCCTTCTTATCTGTTGAACATTGGGAACACAGCAAGACGCAGGCCCTTGTGGAGTGCAACCAAGGTTTTGGAGCCTCAACTGTACAAATTTAACTGGGAACGATGCTTCCGTTTCAACAGATTTGCGTTGAGGTGTAGTTTTGTGAGTGCACCGGTTGTGTCCTTTGCCGCTTTGCGTGCTGGAAAGGGTGAAGGTATAAACAGCTGCAACGGTCACTATAAATATGCTCTGGATTATTGGGGGGGATATATTTCATGCCAGATATAAAGGAGGGGCCTAGGTAAGTGGGCACGCTAAGGTTTAAGGGACACAGTGCAATAAACGTATGTTCAGCGGAGGAGTTTTTGATATATTGGTAATAAGCAATTCAGCCTTTTCATGCACAAATCTGCTAGTTTCTCCAGAGTACTTCCCCCCCCCCCAGAAATTTAGCTTTTGGACTGGGGAGGCACAGACTTTTTAATATTTTAGAGAATAAGGCATTGGGCATCGTTTCTAGTCTGTGCAAATTACCAGCACTGTCCAAGTTGAGCCCAAGCTACATTCCACCTGTCCCTTCGGCCGTTCAGTTCTGCTGAAAAGGGCAGTGTCATTTTTATTCTGTTCTAAATGGTTTGTGCTGTTTTGTTTTTTTGTTCTAATTTTTTTGTAGTCTTCTGGGCTAGTTTTGTGGATCAAGGCTTTGGGACAGTGCCAGAAGAGGCTACATATACCTATTACCTATTATTCTATCCTGATGGCAAATATAGCTGGAAGGAATCCATCTCGTATCATCTTGAGCTTGTGCATAAGATATTTGGGGCTTGCTGTATCAAGGGTTTAAATCAGTGCTTCTCAACCTAGGCAACGTTGACGTGTCTGGACTTGAACTCCCCAGATTCCCCAGCCAGCCATGCTGGCTGGGGAATCTGGGGAGTTGAAGTCCAGACACGTCAATGTTGCCAAGGTTGAGAAACACTGGTTTAAGTGAATGTGCAGGAGAAAATGACCACCAAGGATCTGTCTGGACCTATAATAAATCAGGCCCGTAGGAAATGATGCTCACTAGAGTTTTTGTTGTCAATAAATGGCTTTAAAACTCACCCAGGTCCGTTTTTAATGCCGCTAAGCCTCACATTAGCTTCAGCGTTCAAGCACTTTTCCTCCAGTTTCTCTGAGGATCCTCATTTTAAAAAAGATGTTCTTTAGTTGGAAGCCAACCCTCGAGTGGAAAATCTCTGAGGAGCAGAAGGAAGGAAGAAAACAAAAATCCCAGGCATTCCTTTTTCTTCCTTTTTGTTTTACTTTTGCAACAGGACTTTCTTGAGCGTTGCCTGTTGCTTTCTCTTGTGCCTGCTGGTTGTCCTAAAAAAACATTTGGGATGATGTGCCTGGCCATTCCCTCATAGATTGGTTCTCTCTGGGGGGGAATGAAAAGGGAGAGAGTGGGAGTTTGTAGCTTGGCCACTGAAAACGTCCTCTCTTTGCCACTTTGGCAGAAGTCATTGGCAAGGCGGCGATTTTGGAAAGAGTACGCTCTGAGGGCGCACCAATGGCTGCTCTTGTTATAAATACAGAAGAGTTGGGTGGTCATTGAGAGAAATGGGAAACGCTTACTCATCTGATGCTCCAGAGAATATCCTTGGCACTTTTCCTTTCCCTTGGCGAAAGATGCTAGGAGTGGTAGCCTAGCAACCCTATGCATGCCCCCTCTTTTCTTAAAATCTCGGGAAGGGCTAGTTCCAACAATTGCTTCTTGAAGGCCTCTCATTGGGGACCACAGAAGTTTGGTGGGTAAATGCATGCTCTCTCCAGAAGAAGAGGAAGGAGAAGGAGTAGCTGAATGTACGCTCTAATGTGGAACCTTCCCAGCAGACATTACAGCCTTCCTGCAAATAACAGAGTTTGGCCCACATAAGCCATGCTGTCTGTGCCCTTCTCCAGATGATTGGAACATGCTATCTCTTGGTTGAACATGATGTCAACATGCCGCTTGGATTATTGGCACAGCCTTAATTTATCATTATCTCCCCTTCCAGTTGCACCAAAGTCCTTTAATCTGTATGCCACTGCTGTGCTTGGTTTCCTACTGTGAATGCATTAGTTCTTGCAAGAAGAAGAAAGAAAACTCAGAAAGCCCATTAGCCAACGTCTATACGTGTTTATTTTAATTTTTTGATTTAGGGGGCTTCCTTAGTAACTTAGCAGTTTCTTTAGATGACGACATTGAGATTCCCCCCACCCTCCCCAGTCTAAACTATGGCTTGTCTTCTAATAGTGTATGTAAACTGATAGCTTGTTTTGACTAGTGTGGATCCATGTGGTTTAGCTGGGTATTGGGATATAATTTTGATCCAGTTTTTCCCACCTCGGGTATTGACTCCCCCTACTAGATTATACTTCCCATATGTCCAAGGCAATATGGCCAAGCAGGGCTTCTGGAGTTTGAAAAGTTCTGAATTCTACCCCTTATGTGGCAAACGGTCAAAAACTAGTAATGGTAAAATACTCTATTAGCTGAGCAGCTCTTTGGGGCATTGTAAAAAACTGGACAAGAGCAATGAGAAGAAAAATGACTAATCAATACTAAGTTCTTGATTGTGGTTCATGTTAGGACATCAGTATCCATACAGGCAGCAAAGTGATGTCACGTGTATCATGATGTCATCATACAGTGGGAATTATGTCATTTGTGTGATGATCTCATGACTTATGTGACTTGATTATGGCTTGTAATGGAGGCCTGTCTGGAAGGGGGAATGTCTTGAGGTTTCAAAACTCCCAGGGATAGGGGAATAAGGAATAGCTAGGAAAGTGTAAATTTCACCAGCTTGTTTTTCTATTGAGACCCATGTCTGATGATTACCTTTTTTGTTTGTGGTGTGCGTGTTTTTGTGTGTGGAGATGTGGAGGTGGAGGTCAGCAGTTTTAAAACAAATCTGCCCAGGCCATTTCAGTTGCTTGAAACAGAAGGAAAGGTTGTCCTAATGCAAATCAAGGTTCCTGAAGAGCCTTCTCTCTGGTTCCAAATGCTCTCCAGATGTTTTCTGTTGGAAGATTTTCTTGTGGCCAAAGCATCACTTAGCATTGAACTTTGTCCCGTCAGTCCTGCCAAATTCTGGACGAAAGTAAACCAGTGAATTGCTCTTGGATATTTTTCCTTAATCCAGTCTGACCCAAGTCAAACGTTTGGTCTAACCTCAGACTCTGAACTCCAAACAGATCCTTTTGCCTTCTTCTCTGCCTTAAAAGTCGCAAATGAAAGGAAATAGCCACTTTATGGTGTTTAAATAGTTGTCTTGTGCATCAGCCAGGGCAACTGAGGGCAGCAGTTCAAACTATGAGGTATTCTCACTCAACTTGCAAACTGGAGCCATAAGTTCAGGGGTTCTCATTTAGACCTTGTACAACTTGACTTGGGCCATGATTTGTGTAAGTATAGTTTACTGAATGAACCATGATTGGCTGAGTTCACATGACATGCTACGTCCTCCACCAGTGTTTTTCTACAAGATGTACAAGATTCTACAAATGGGTTCAGATAACTCACTAAGCCAAATGTATTCATGCATTTTACATAGTCCTTTTATACCCCGCCTTACCCTGGGAGAGTTCAAGGCAGCGCATGTGGCAGTCGCCCCTAATTTAGCCCCACGGTAGACTAGGTTGAGAGAGAGTAAATTCAGTGGTTGAGTGCGATATTGCAAATTACACCGTCATGCTCTGTAAAGCATGGTGTAAGGCGGTGTTTTTCAAACTTGGCCACTTTAAGATGTGTGGACTTCAAAGCCCAGAATCCCCCAGCCAGCCTCTGGGAGTTAAGTCCACACATCTTAAAGTGGCCAAGTTTGAAAAACACCGCCTTACACCATGTGTAAGTGCACTTTTTCTACCTTTTTTCTTACACCATGTGTAAGGGCACTCAACCACTGAATTCACTCTCTCTCAACCTAGTCTATTGTGGGGCTAAATTAGGGGCGACTGCCACGTGCGCTGCCTTGAACTCTCCCAGGGTAAGGCGAGGTATAAAAGGACTATGTAAAATACATGAATACATTTGGCTTAGTGAGTTATCTGAATCCATTTGTAGAATCTTGTAGTTACTGTTGAGCAGACAAATGACCCCAAGCTCCACATTTAAACTTGCACGGTGTTAGAATTAATTGCTCCTCTTCTTCAAAAGCCGGGGGGGGGGATGAAGATTATTCTAGACATGCTTTCACCTTAAGCCCTTGAGAACGGTAGGATGGCAGATAAGTCCTCGCCCTCTTTAAATGAGGACTTAGTAGTTGCACTGCAGTTAATGGAAGAGTTTCCTGTTTTTAAAGCATGCACCATTTTCCATTTCATTGACTAAGTTCCCATATGAGCAATCTGGTGGTTTCTTTTATTTTGGCTTCGGGTTATAAGGGCTGTTTTATTTGTTAGTCAGACTTCTTTTGAACTAAATGCATAGGAAAAAGTGGGGCGGGGTTGATGTCTTAGGATCAGAAGTTTAGAGATTTTGCACCTTGAAGTTCAGAGCAATGACTTGCTAGTTGTTTTTGTTGGAGTTCCTTTTTGGCCTATTGTAGGAGTTGTTGACCGTTTAGGAACTCAGTAAAAAAGGCTGCTAGGTATATTTGTATGCCTTTGTGTGTGTGTGTGTGTGTGTGTGTGTGTTTTAAGAAGTGCATCTTGAGTTGGCATTTTTTTCCATGCTATTTCTGAAGTTTGTCCTTTTTCCAGCTCCTGGTGAAATGCAGTTCTGTGCACGCTTTCCTCTAAACTGCACGCTTGGGTGCACATTGTTTCACAATGTATAAGAGCATTTTAAACAGTTTTACCAATTATGCAAAAGAAGTTGATTAGGAACCCAAATTTCAGGGTTCCTACGATGTGCATAAAACAAGAACATAACGGTGCTTTGCAGTTGGGAGATATTTCTTTTTTGAAGCTTTGGCTCCTGCCAGAAGCAGGAAATTTGAAGGACCTTTGCATATGAGTAGCATGAGAAGATGTATTTATTTGAGGTTTTGGTTTAGTTTCTTCAGTTTTTAGCCAAGCCTCAAGGAACCATCACTTTGCTACTGTACTGCTACTGTTTCCTCCTCTCTTTCTACCTCTTTTTCTTCTTCTTCCTTCTCCTCCAGTGATGAAAACTTGATATTGTGCCTGTGTAATAATAAACACAGAACAAGGGCTCATTTTGATTTCCTTAAAGAAGTTATGTAATTTCCATCAGCTCAAAGACACACAGCAAATTGGGACTGGGGTTGGCAGTTGTAAGAGTCATTGTCCTTCCCTAACCCTGCTCTGTCTAGTTATGGTAGGGCTTCAACCTCCCAAATTTCCAGAGAACTTGATAAATAGGCCAACATATCTGGAGGGCATCAAGTTAATGAAGAATGCTTTAAATAATAGCAAAAAGTGAGAGGAACATATTCCACACAATCAGTGCCCTTAATAGAAGCACCAGTCATAAGGGCACACCAAAATTTCAACTAAAATTGGAATTGCTAATGATTTGGCAAATTAGGCAAGTGGTAATTCCGTGGCCTGGTTAACGCATTGTGTGAAATCATGGTTTGCTTAATCATGAGTTTGTTGAATTAACCACAGTTGGCTGGATTTGCACAGTATACTAAGCCAAACCATGGTTTACAAACCCCAGCTACTAGGGTAATGCATGTCACTATGCCACAACTACATGTTTGTTGCTTAGTGGATTATAGGCACTCAACGACTATGCTTTGTAAAATCAAGAGCCCAGCAAATAATGATTTATCCAAGAAAATATGGTTTATATTCAGTGTGCATTCAGGTCCATACTTGATCCGAATAGTGGGATAGGTAAGATGTTTGTATTTCCTAATCTTGGGGGATTTGGAGCAGCAAGTAATCCAATGTTTCATACTGCACTGCTGCCAAAGTAGGATATAACCGACTGTAGAGCGCTCTTGTGTAGCACTGTGTTTTTGGCAGCAACTCAGCCAAGCAACTTTTTTTCATGGGTGAGCATCAAGGATGATGTTCAGTGCTGGGGATCAGTTGGGATCGAGCTCAGGCATGTCCTGATTCTAGGACAGTTCAGAGTTGCAGGGAACTTTTCAAATTGACCAATGGTGATGTGGGTTCACGAGGTAGCCTTGACAATGGAATTTGTTTAGATCAGCATAAAAGGGGAGGAGGGCTGTTATTGGTGCCCAGTGAAGATGGTCTGCTGAGCAATAGATCTGGGAGTTGAAGTCCTGCCCAGAGACCTTGTTCCAGTCCAAAGATTGCCCTTGATCTTTGGTTTTTGACCGGTATATCAAGGACCATCCCCAGAGGTAAATGGGGCTGAGAGAAATTACATTTACCAGGCAATGCAGTGCAATGCAATACAGTTTGATTGGTCCCCAACTGTTGGCATTCATCTTCTCACGTATTCCAAAATTGCAACCTCTATGGGTAGGCTGAGACTATGCCCAGAGGATTCAAGAGCTGTGTGCTCTCAGGTATCAGGCAACACATCCTTTTTCTAGTGCAGTGTTTTTCAACCTTGGCAACTTTAAGCTGTGTGGACTTCAAATTCTGGGAGTTGAAGTCTACACATCTTAAAGTTGCCAAGGTTGAAAAGCCTTTTGTGAAATAAAATTCTGTGCTCTGGAGGTTATCTGGTTCTTTCCAGTCTTTTCTAAAATCATGCTTTGAATTCTGTCACTCACACACTCATTGTAAGAGGCCAGCTCACTGCTGACAAATGCTGTTCTGCCATATAAAATGGAATTTGAGGTATCCGTGTCAGGTAATCTTTTGCTCACTAGTAAGAGAAAGTATGCATTTCTCCTGGAGGACAAAATAGAAAATATTTGCTCTGTGCATTTAAAATAAAACAGAGGCAGCAGGAAATTAGGTCAGTATCAATGAGATGTAATATTGCAACACCCAGTTTCACACTACACGCTTGTTAAATTATACAGCTTTCCTACGTCGATTCCTATGTGCATGTTATGGAGATTATCCAAAAGGCAGGCAATGCTGTGTTTGTTAGAGGGGACAAAACATAGGTTAATTCCATTCTGGGCTGTGGGTGCATAACAAAATGAAAGAGATGGCAAGGACACAGGAGTCTTGAAAGTCCCAGAATCTAGCCCCTTAACATTTCTGATGAAACGAACCGGAAAGGGCAGAGAGGGGCACTGACAGCAGCTAGAAGTCTTTGGGAAGAATTAATCATCAGAGAAGATTGTGTTGGTACAGATGTACCAGTGGGTTGACTTGGCCTATAAGGCAGTTTAATGAAGAAGGATGGAGATGCTTAAATTGATAGAAGATGTAATAAAGTCTTAAACAAGTTTAATGTGCTCTACAGAAAATTCAAGTGACATTTTTCTCCAGAGTTGATTTAGTTGCTGTAATTGTGCCACATTTTGCATTTTTTTTTCTGACCTGGACATGCCTAAGGAGCAGTGAAGTTCCCATCCTTGAAGGCCTTAGGCATCTTCTGCCTTCTCTGATTTCCACAAATCCTGGATGTTCTCTCCAAGCCCACGAAAACTAGTGACTTGCTTTTGTTTAATAATTGATAAAAAATTTAAGCAAGCTTTAAGTCCTGAATTGTTACTTGGTAAGTCAATAAACAAAGGAGAGCCTAATCATCAAATGTTGATAAATATTTTGGGTTGAGGCGAGGGGGAGCAGGGCTGGAGGAGAGCAGTTACGCAAAACAAATGTGGTCTTGTCATACAAGAGTGTGATTGGATTTCATTATACTCTGAAATGGTATTTGTGTAAGAGTGGCTTTTTAGATAGTAGATAATCTCACCGTAATCAAATGGTGAGAAATCATGCTGCTTATTTTACCCATTGCGCTGTAAATTCTGAAGACGGTCACAAGGAGCGCAGAAATTTGGGACCCCATGTTACTATTCCGTTATAAAGTCCCCAGAATGGTGGCTTTTAAGATATTTTGTTTGTTGGATTGTTTTTGTTTGGAATATTACACCCTGCCCAAACTTTAGACTATTCCTCTTGAAATTCTTAGGACCATTCCATTCATGATGATTTTAATGGTAAAGTAAAGATGTTCTCAAGTTGAATGCAACCCCTGATGACTTCCTGGTTGCCTCCATATAGTTCCTTTGCCAACAGTGCTGATGTTTTTGATTGATTGATTGATCGATTTGATTTGGAGGCCACCCGACCTCAGAATGACTCTGAGTGGTTTATAGTTTAAAAACAGAAAAACAATAGGGGAAAAATCTGAAGTACCTGGACAACAATGGTCCATGTGAAAAAAAGAAGGTGAAGGAGAGGGCTTGATGGTTACTCCACCCCAAGGCCTGGGAGAACAGCCACATTTTCAAAGACTTCTGGAACATGATTAGGATGGGAGCTACTTGGAACTCTGGGGAGATACCATTCCAGAGGGTAGCTGCTGTGCCAGAGGGCTTCCTGCTGGCGTTTTTTGCTTAGTCTCTTTCAGTCCTCAAAGGTATGAGTGTTGGGAAAAGCAGACAACAAATTTTATACCCAATAAGATTGAAAAGACTTGATTTTTTTAACAGTGAAGCACAAATACTGTGAAAGTTGAACAATGTGCTTGTGCGCAGTTGGGTTTGTCAAAGAAGAAGATTCAGCTGCAAGTCTCAGTCAAGTGTGTCCAGGAGGCTCCCTGACCTTTTCTGTCGTGCAGTGTGCAAATCCGCTCTGAACAGCCGCAAAGGAAACCCTGCTTATCTCTCATTTATACTTGCTGCTTCACTCTAAGCTTTGCAGAGGAGGAGAAAGAAAAGCAGCAGAAGAAAAACAGATGCCTTAATAACCACTTTGATGTTGCAGAATTACGTGATCAACTTCGTTGTCATTCAGGCAGGTTTTGGTTTCCTCTTCTTTGAAGTCACGCTCAAGATATTTTTGAATGATTCGCCTTTATTTTTTTTTCCCCCCTTCTCTCTGCAGTCTGACAATTTTCCGCTTTGGGGTTACCCCATGGAGTTGTGGCATAAAGAGAAGGAAGAAAGAATAGTTTTGCTTCCAATGCCTTGGGTTGCCCTATCTTTTTCAGATTAAATGGTGTTCTGTAGAGCCAGAAATATGAGACTGGAGGAAGCAGCTAGTTATGAATGAATTACAACAGGACCCTTTGCAACAATACATAAGATTGATCTTCCAGCAGGCTGCAACTCTCTCTCCTTGGCTTAAATTATTGCTGTCTATTTTAGGTCCCAGCAATTGAGATTTAGCAATTCCACCCGAGTTCCTCTGCAACATAATCGGGCTCTTGCCGTTTCGGCATTCAGCTTTTCGTCAGATATTTACATATTTTCCAATCGTCTCGTGGCTGTTTCCTCATTCCCTTTTGTTGAAAGGGTGCGTAGCCCTCTAGTCTCTTTATAGTTGGATTACGTCCTGGATGTGTCAAGATTTACATCACCGAAGTGCCCACGGGCTTGGGTGGGGTTGGCGAAACACTTAAATGAAACTCTCAGATGATGTGAAAGTATTGACATGCCCCTTGGAAAGAGCGGGAATGCAGAGCTGCAACAAATATGCTACAGCTGAAATAAATTTAAGAATTGGGGATCAAGGGGGTGGAAAGAGGAAATGGTTGGGGGCCAGGCATCTGCAGGTTTGGTTAAACTCAGATCTTTGCTTGGTGATTAAAAAGTCAGAATTTCCAGTAGTGCTCAGATGTGGAGCCAGGAGTTGGCAATATGGTTTCCTCTGCTGCCTCTTTTGGTGCTCCCCAGGTCCCTAGTCAAGAAAAGTGATGGTGGGGAACCAGCCTGTTACAGTGAAATGTACCAGCCTCTGGCAGTATCTGTACTTCCAAGAATGCATGAGACTTCTAAGCATCCTTGAAAAATAAAGAATTCAGCTGCAGCCAGAATTTCATTTTGAACTGTGCCCAGAAAATGGAAGAGAAGCTGGGGTGGTAGAGAGCATCTTCAAATGGCTAGAGAGGAGGATGGAAAGCCATCTCCCAAGTGTTTTGTGACTGACTGTACCCAGCATGGTGGCCATTTTGTGAGTAGACAAACCCCTACTCTCCAAGACAGCCATTTTGTGTCAGCACCAAAACATGCTCTCGAAATTCCAGATGTGCCTTTTGGCCCCAAAGGTTGCCAACCTTAAAGCCTAATCCTAGTCTTGAGGTGCTATGTGAAAATTTTAAGAGTATCTTTGAGATGCTGCTTGTATAAGATTTTGTAGCTGCTAGTCAGACCTGTTGGTTGTCCCATGTAGGTTTTGGTCCAAGATAGGCCCTCTTGAGCAGATCTTGGGCACACGATCAGTTCTGGAACTGATGGACGCTGTTATCAGCCTGTGAGGGGATCAACCCCTGTCTCAACTGGTGGGGTTGTTTTTTGGGAGTTGATTCTCACTTAACTTGAGATGATCAGTGTATCACAGCAAGTTGCTATTGTGTTTTAACACACAGTCTGCTGGATCCACTTTAAAAAACCAAATCTCGGTGCATTTGTGCTTTGAGGGATTAATTATTGTATTTCCTTTACTAAAATGTTGCAATTTTATGCCAACGTTTACATCCTTTGTTAGTCTCTATAGCACTTATTTTTCTTCTCATCCTTGCCTTGTCTAACCAGTCAATTGGAGAAGTTCCGTGGGGATGGAGGTTCTACTTTTTGCATAACCAGTTTGGGGAATGACATTGTTGAGAACTGAAAAATGTCCCAGTAATGTTTGACAACAATAGAGAGGAAAAGGGGAAGCTTACTGTCAGTGACAAGGACACCGTAATTCTTCAGCTTCCTTCCTGGTTCTCATGTTCTCTGAACACTGTAAGAAGCTTTCAGTATAGAAAACATTTTCCTTAGAAATTAAAACTGAAATAATTTCTGCAAACCTCTGTAGTTCCCCAAAATTAAAAAAAAAAAAAAGAAGTACTTTGACTGATATCTTCCAGTCACTTTTGATTCTAAAGGAAATTTGATTTGCAAGTCAAATACTTGTCACCACAATGTAGATCGTCTGTGCTACAGAGCATAATGTGACAAGTGAAAAGGGTGGCCTTCGGAATATTTTGGGAATTCTGTCCTGTGTTTGGTCACCAAAGGCTCTTACACTGCCCCAGAATGAAGAATAAACAAAACGTGGTATATTGTCTCATCAATGTACCATGATTTATGAAGCCCATTCCCCAAAACTGTTCACAATGCATATTTAGCAGCATGAAAAATTTGAGCTGCAGCCTAGCTTTTGAAGGTTGTGTCTGTTGTTTTCATGAGACCCAAACCACATGATCCTCTCACTTTAAATTGATAGAATTTAAAATTACACGTGAGTAAAAAGTACAGCAAGAGATGTAAGCTGAAATGCAATCAAATGTTGCACGTGTGATAACAGGTATTATTAGAGGCATTCTGTCCTAGGTGAAAGGAATTGGGAAATAGCTCCTAAAATGGGGGGGGGGTCCAAACCCCCCCCCCCCACAGTATTGTGACAATCTGAAAATATTTTTATAGAGTAATTTGAACTCAAATCCACTGCTGCTGTTAGAATGGATTTTTTTAAAACATTGCACCAGAACCTTTTAGGCTACTGATGCAGCTAAACTTACTTGCCTCTGCTAGTGGATTCGTCTTTTGAGATCTTACTCGGTCCTTCCCACATAATTTTTGGTTCTCTGCTTCCCAGCATAAGACCGATAAGTTTTAAATTAAAACTGAAAGCTGAAATTCTCTGTTGGTTGTGACCAAAATCACCTTTGTGTGAACTTAAAAGATACTTCTCAAAAATTCCTTCAGCTTCTCCTGCTCTTAGCTTTTCTTGCTTCAGTTATAAATCCTAATGGTGTACAATTAATTGGAGTGTTGTTATTAATATTTTAATTATTGCTATACCACAAGTATATAATCTTAGCTGGAGTGGCTTTTAGGTTCAGCAAGGCACGTAGACCTCCTTCCAAAAGTAGGCATGGCCATGGCTATATTGAACATGATGTTTTGAAGGGTTGGGAGATTTAGCAAGTAAAATGCTTAGGCAATCCAACTTACCTCTTAAAATCTCAGCTCCCTAAAAATACAAAAACTGGGAATTCATGTTTGCTCCCACCAAAGTCTGGGGCTCTAGTGGCACAGAAAGGATGATGGTGGCTTGTATATTTAGCATCCCTCTTTGGTCAGTCTTCCCCAGGTAATGTGTGCAGTAGGCTAAGTTGTTTTCATGCAGCACAATTTACAGATAATCCAACACTGAATGTGTTATGCCCAGTAAAATGGAACAGTTGGTCATGGCCAAAATCCAAGGGCTCAGCTGACAAAGTTCTTCCTCTTCCTTTGAAGTAAAGTTCTCAGGCTGAGCAAAGATGCAGAGAAAGGATCCATCACCCAGCCATACATTTGTGTTGAAAGGGAGGGAAAGTACTGCTCAATTTTGTTCTGTAGTACTTCCAGGTGATTCTGAATTAGATGTGAGACTTCCTGGGATCCTTCCTCACTCTCAAGCCCAAGCAGCAGTGGAAACATTTCGGAATTTCCTTTTGCAACATGATTTTTCCAAACATTCAGTTTTCTTTTAAATCCAAGAATCTTGTCACTTGAAGTCAAAACATTTTCTCCAGTGCCTTGCAGAGACTTGCTCAGCTGGTTCATGTGATGAAAGATGTCCCCTAAATATACTAGTTTCTGCAAACATTCTGCATCATCAAAGCACTCAGCAAAATGTGGTATACTATTTTCTCAAAAATACTGTTGCAATTCTGTCTTCAGCTCAAACACCCTGTTGAGAGCCCTTCATCTGCTAAGCTACCATATTTCTGTGTGTAACAGGAGATTTATGTGCTCTTTGTCCAGGTTTTCAGGACATTTTTTAGTCTAGTTTTTTAGACATTCTTGAGTGAACTCATCTTTGTTTAATAAAGTTAACCATTTTTGTAGCATCATCAAGAACTTTTTTCATTTCATCTCCAAGAGTTTTTGACACCAACATCTCTCTGCGAAGAAAGTGTGTCATGACAACATCAGGATTTTCTTTTCTTACAAGAGAAATGAAACCTCTCATGGAGCCAACCATTGATGGAGCACCATCAATACAGATGCCAACACAGTTCCTCCAAGACAGACCTTTTGTTTTCAAATATGAAGACAAAACATTTAGTACAACTTGGCCTTTGCATGTTTCATGTAGTTCTTTGCAGCAGAAAAAGTTTTCTTGAATTTCACCATCATTTACAAATCTTACAAATGCCATAACATGACATTTATTGGTGAAATCTGTTGACTCATCAACTTGGATAGAAAAGCTGTTGTTCTTCAGTTTATCACACAAAACCTCTTCAGCATCATGTAATATGTCATCAGTACGCTGACTTATTGTACTGTTTGACAGTGGAACTCTTTCAATTTCTTGTACTGCATTTGGTCCTAGCATTTTTCCTACTTTTATTTTACACGCTAGCACGATTACTTTCTCACCCAAAGCGTGACTTTTCCTTTTCTGTGTAATAAGTTCTGCTGCTAAATGACTTGCTTCTTTTTTATTGACTGTCATTTTATTAACAAAACTTTTACACTGTTTGTTCTGTGATTCCAATAGCCATTTAAAATAATCAGAATTTTTACTTGTTATATGACTGTGATTTGTAGTTAAGTGTCTTTTTAATTTTGCTGGAGCATTGCTGCATTTGTAAGTTTGCCACAGATGAGGCACAACAGAGTAAGACAACTTGGATCTCCATCCATGTAAAACCCATTGAAAAATAGCTTTCATTGTAAAGACAGACTTTTTTTGAGTCTGTTGATGTACCAGTGCAGGGAAATGCCTGAGAAGATTAAAATTCTTCATTATCATTATCATCATTAAACTTATCAGTATTGTCCATTCTAGAATCCTCCTCTCTCACACCTCCTCTTCAAAAATTGCCACATTGGACCCTCAGACATGACTGAATAAATGTGTACGAAATTTATTTAAAATAACAGGATAAATTAACTACAGGAAAACCACAGGGAAAAGACATGGGAGGGAGAGATTGATGTCACAGACTAAGGTGAACAAGTCCATTAATTTCTTGAAAAATGCACTTCTCCCTCACCTTCCTTCAATATATTCCTCCCTTCCTGCAATATAGCATTCACCTGTTATCAGTGGTCTCCCCTATCTCGCATCAAAAATTAAGGATGGATTCAACTAAATTAATGCAGTCCTACAGCACACTACCAGATTGCTCAGAAAGAGTTGTAATTAGATTTTTGTTCGGTCTCTGCTCATCACTGCAAGAGTACGTTGCCCAAAATTGAAATAATTTTTTAAATAAATCATGGGAACCCCTAGGGACCTCTCGTGGAATCCTAGGATTCCATGGAACCACGGTTGAGAAACTCTGCTCCAGGGCACACCTTTTAATCTACATTTAAAAATAGAAGCAAACCTTATCTGAACTAGGTGGCACAAATCATTTTTGTTTCTACTGTTAAGCAGTTGGCAGTGAGGAACTCTGGATCATTTACAACCTACTCATATAGGGATCTCCAGTCTTTTTAATCCAATGGCCACATTTTAGGACTAAGTTGTGGGTGCTCTCACAAAAGGGCTGTCATGATTAGTTGCTACATACTTTACTTAAAAAGAAAGTATACTGAGGAAGCCTCATAGGAAGATCTTTACCACTCCAGTTGATCCTTCTCTTTTTTGAGGGGTCAGCTGGGCACACTTGCAAAACAATGCATTGGATTGTGGCTACCAATTTGGTTTCTAAGAAGTTCTGCATGGAATCCAGAGGAATTCTTGGAAATAGTGAAGGTGCTCAAGTCTTTTACTTTCCTTTGCAGCACTTGCAATTAAAATAACCTTTTAAAAATCAGTCAAGTGGGACATTGACCAGGTCAGGCAGCAAAGGACGTGTCTCTGTAGACACAGCACCAGGGGCCCCTGGGCTAGAGGATTCAAGTCTCCTTTTCGCCATCGGTAGCCTACATGGACCAATTATGACTTTCCCAGAATTCATTTGCTAGTACCTGATACTGTTAATTGAAGATGCCAAGGAATGAAGCTGTCAGCCTCAACCCACAGAGCAGGTGTTCTTACATCAAGTTGCCATGTTTTGATTGTTCAATTCATATCATCAGCTTGGGTGACATGTCTGGTTCCATGTCTGCTGCTCCAGCAGCATTGCTCATAAGACACATGACAACAACATCTTAATAGTAAGTATCTTGCAGGAACAGCTGGGAATGGTTAAGTAACATCATCCTAGGTTTGAGTCCCCTTCTTTGTTTTTTGCTGCAAGGTTTTGTGTAGAAAGTAATCTCAGCCATCTTGGTCCATGGGATGGAAGAATTCAGAAATTATGTACTGTAACCTGATAACTGGGTGATGATAGAATTGACCCAATTCATACAAAAATGTGCATAGACTTTGAGGCTTTTTAGAATTCTGCATCTGCCAAGATGTTATAAAGCACAGGATAAGGAAGAAATTCAAGAAAAAGGAGGTTTAGAGCCACACAGTTTGTTATTCAGGAGACATCAGATTCCAAGAGATAAAAGAAATAGCAGGTCCTCACTTCTCTGCTTTATGCAAAAGATCGCAATGTTTCACTCTGTAGTACAAGGTGGTTGTTTAGAAACGTAAATAGAGCCCATTCTCAAATGAGTTGTCCTCAGCTGCAGTGTAATTTGGGTCAGGACACAAAAGTCCCTCAGGATTATCTCATAAATCAGATTCATTATCTCTCATTGGGATTTTTCTCCCAGCAATGGACAGTGGTCTGCCTGAGGAGAAACAACAGGCACCTGTCAGTCAGCGGATGGGGTCTTCTCCTGTAAAGTCTTGGGAATCTGGTCTTGCCAGAGGCTGGCTGTGGCAAATGAAATCTTCCCTGGATTGAGGTAGTGCTGGGTGATCATGGTAAAAAGAGATGAGAGGACAGTTTGGAATGTCAGCCCTGTAATCTCTAGGGCCAAAATAAAGCCCTCATGCCTGCACAGGCTTGAGTTCAAAGTGGTATTTCCCATTTATCACCATTGCACGTTGGTTTTGGTGTTTTCCACAGTGACCTGGTGGCCCATAATTTGGGGGAGAAAAGAAAAGTCTCTCCCATTTTCTTTTCAGTGGTCAGCCTGAACCCCCAGGGCTGTAGGGTAAACTGCAGCGTTGAAAAACAATCTTGGAAGAAGGCAGCAGAAAATCCTTCCATATTATTGCTGGGAGATCCACGTGGACCAAGAGCCAAGGAGTCATTAGGAGTCAAGGTCATCTGCTCTTCTTCTGGAACACATTCCTAGGGGTATTTCCAAAGTCTCAACTCCAGACTCCCAGGCCATTGTTTCACTGACATGGCTACAAATACACACTTGGTAGTAATCATCATGAGAACATGGAGGATGTTTTACCAAAAAACATTGGTATTTGTGATTAGGCAGCCCAGAAAGACACATTTGCAAGGATATATACAGTACCTTAATATGGATCACCCTGCTGAGCTTCAGGAAAATTTCTTAACCCTGTTTTTATGGCTTGCACTTTGAGTGTTCCTCAGATGCCAAAACGTCCTATAATTTTGTCATTATTAATGGTTATGTGGTTATCCTGGTTTTCTTTTTCTTTTTTCCTGAAAGAAGGGAACCACGTCCACTCAGAGTCCTTTTGGATTGGAATATGAGTCCTGGTAAAGAAAATGAAACCATTTTACAGAGAGTGCTCAAAATGCATCCGTGTTTTATGATGAGGAAGTCTCCAAGAACAAGGAACTGCACCCTCAACTTCTGTTGCATGGGTAGCATGTCACAGATACCACCAGAACCATTGTCCCTGTGTGTACCAACAGGACAATTGATTAGAGGTGTGGAGAATGTTTTTTGGGGGTCTTTCTTGGCAGCCCATTTTTCCAACATCAAAATGATCAAACACTAAAAGCTGGTTGTGTGAGTCTTTTCTTTTTTTCCAGTGTTCTGTGTTATGGAGAATAGACTCTGGCCAATGAAGCAGATTGATATTTTCTATATTCTCTTTTGCTTGTCAACATTTTATTGTAATTCTCTACAAGTTTCAGAGATGCAGTTGCTTTTCAAGGTCTCTGTAATTTTTCAGAGAGGTGTGTGTGTGTTCTCAAAATATGAGAGCCAGAATGATTTAGTGGTGAAGGTGCTGGACTAGGAGGGAGGAGACCCAGTTCTAGTCCCCCCTCAGCCACAGAGGCTCCCTAGGGGATTTGGGGGCAGTCCCTCCTCCTCAGCCCAAGAGCCAATGTTGGGTAGTGGTGTAGGTGCTGGATTAGGATAGGAGAGAACCAGATTCTCATCTTCCCGTGGGCACAGAAGCTGTTTGAGTGACTTTGGGCCAGTCACTCTCAGCCCTAGACTGTCAAATGGAAAAACATGTATTTACTAACCTGCGCTCATCCAGCATGGTGGATTACAATCCATATCCTGCAGTAGATTGATTTGGGCTGCTGTTATTAATAACAACCCTAAAAAGCAAAGACAATATTTATCTTAGGACTCCAAAATACACTAAATTGATAGTATTTAAGGTCATTATTGTGCTGGCCAGCATGCATTTTAACATTATTTGTCTATATTTTTAATTGAACAGTCTTGGAAAAAAGCTTCATATTCTAAATGTGTTAGGGTTAGGCAATTAAAAGAAAACGTTGGCGAGGCACTTTGAAGGCAGGGCCTTCCTTTTTGTTTTGTCATCCAGTTTATGAAACATCTTTTTTGGGGGGGGGGAATTCTTGGTGATTGCATCCATAATTGTTTTCCTGATGGTGGTTGCAGAAGGTGGTTTATTGTTCTCCTGGAATGTTTTTTGACACCTCCCTCTCATAAGAGGAAACAGTCCTTGATAGCAGATTGCAAATTACGGATTCCTTTTTTTGGGTCCTCTTAGAAATTGTTGAGAAACCTATCCTGATGCTCGCAAATATGAGCAAGAAGGTACAAGACCATGCAGCTTGTAGGTTTTCTGCCAGCATTTGATTAACCACCATATATCTTGGTCTGATGCAACGGCGCTCTTCGTTATGTTCTCATGGTTTGCATCTCTTTCTGCAGTGTAAAACAATGACTCATGTTATTATCCTGCTCAGAATGGGGTTAAGCAACAGCTGATGTCTACAGAGCTGAAATTCTCCATTGTTCTTCCTGAATGACCTTGTCTAGGCTGGGAAGCTGAGCAGGATTGGGCCTGGTTAGTATATGGATGGGAGGTCACCAGGAACTCCCAGGGCTTTAGGCTAGACTGAGACGTCAGAAAATATCTGCAGAGTTCTTGATTTCATGGTGGAGAGACACACCCTGGTGCTGTTTTAACGAGTGTGGGAACATGGACTACATCGCCAGCCAGGCCAAGAGCTTGGGTTGTGTGTGCATGTTGCATTCAATATATTTCTTCTCCTATAAGGCCTTCAAGTAATTCAACCTCACCTTCATGCACGGCCAGTGCCCTATGAGGAAACAGTGGAATGGATTCTTTGACACACAAGTTTATGTTAGAAATCTTGGCTACCTCTTTTTAATGAAGGGGAGGTATGATCCTGCAAGGTCCTGAGCTAATGCTGAGCTGAGTGATGCTCTCTGTCTTCAGATGCCATTAGGAGTTACTGGGGCTTGGATGCAGTTGAAAACCAATTTGCAGCTAGTGGGGCATGTTTTGACTTGGATTTCCTTTTTCTTAAAGTAGAGCATTTGAATTATGACATGAAGTTCAGCGTAATGCAAGAGTTAGCAGCATGGCGTGTCAAGGGCATGAGGTTGTCTGCTGACCCTCCCCCAAACTAAAATCCTGGGGGTTTTTAATGGTGGAGATTAGACAAGATTTGGAGCTCTTGCATGAGGTCTTGAAGATGTCAAGTGGGAACAACGAAATCTAATGTGCTTTCAGATGTCTGTCTCCAAGTTGGAAGTGAGATTGCCAGAAAGCTCAAAGGCTTCATCTTCTGAAGTTTGGACCCAGAAACAGAATGGATCAGGACTGAGCCTTGATGTAAAAGTATTTCATTTTATTGATGAATTGATAGACCACTTCAGTCCATCAACTCTAAGTGGTGTACAGGAGCAGAAT
The DNA here is from genome assembly GCF_059951505.1 of Python bivittatus. Lineage (NCBI taxonomy): Eukaryota > Metazoa > Chordata > Lepidosauria > Squamata > Pythonidae > Python > Python bivittatus. The sequence goes on along the minus strand of NW_028277042.1, from coordinate 5,247,700 downwards.
TGAAGGCCATGCAACTATCAAATACAGTGGTATAAACTATATGATCTGTGAGCTAATCATAAAGGTAGCAGTGCTGGGGTTCACCCATAACTGTATTTGATCATTACAGAAGAAAAAATAAATACAAATATTATGACCTTTTTCCCCCCTCTGTCAGACTCTGCATCAGAGTTTCATCAGAAATTCTGGTCTGGGAATGTGGTCACGTTTTGCAAAACATTTTTGTCACTTGCCCCCAATCAGTGCCAGCTGGAAGGTGACAGTCATGTTGATTAAGCTAGTTTAATCCGTTTTTACTGTCATCTGGTTTTTGCTGCTAGCTTCCTTTGTTTTTCTTCTCGGCCAGATTGCCGGCCAGATATAAATTTATTCACTTTTTCCATTTGCAAATCATTTCCCCCCATTTATAGCCGATAGGGCAGACATTAATTTTTATTCATGTTGTAAATCCTAGTCCGTCCAAAGACAAACATGCTACATAATGGTCTTCCCGTTGCATGGATTTAAGCTCTGCAACAGCTCAGCTTTAGCGAAGACGTGATAGAGGAGCTTAGACAAGGCGCTGGCCCCCAACCCAGGGCGTCGGGTTTTGCAAAGCTGTTTCTAACTACCTGGTCTGCATCATTGCAAACTGAATTGAACGTATGGCGGGGTAAAGTAGTTTGCAATGTTTGCTTTGGGGAATGGCGTTAGGATAAACTGTGGGCCACAGAACTGAATGCAGCACCACACTGTTAGATAAGTCTGTATGGATTGCCCACCCAGAGTTGTGAACTTGGGGATTCTTGAACACAAGAGGAAGCTTTATAGCTAGTAAGTTGTGTTTGTCTATGTGGCTCATCCTTTGATGTAGCTGTGCATGTAACCTACACCAGTGTTTCTCAACCTTGGCAACTTGAAGATGTGTGGACTTCAACTCCCAGAATTCTGGGAATTGAAGTTCACACGTCTTCAAGTTGTCAAGGTTGAGAAACACTGACCTACACACTAGGTCTTAAAATTATTAGAGGCTGAGATTTGGAGCTTCTCTTTTCTAGAAGTATAGCTACTTCTAATCAAAATAAATGACTACTTTTGTCTGCGGCTGGCAGGGGGGATTTGGAGATGGGACATGGCAGAATTAGTACAAAAGGGGTCATCGGGCTTTCAAGAAAATCCCATTTAACACACCTTGCCTTTTAATTTGCTTCAGAACTGCTGACCGCAGTAGTAAATTGACACCCAAAGCTAACACAATCCTGTCATCTTATCTACCGTTGCTATTGACACAGTGGTGCCATGTTGCACCGGAGAGGAGAAGCATGCGGGGAATTAAAACAAACACTCGTCTTAATTGAAGTCTGAGCTGCCATGCAAAAGCGCCCCCCTTTGAAAGGGGGTCTTGGTCTGTATTGTTTGGTGGGGGACTTGTTCTCAATAGAATTCCTCCCCCCCCCTTTATCTAGATTGCTGCCTTGTCATTAAAAGCTTTGGTAAACTGCCATGTCAACAAGCCGTTTTAAATGTTTGCAAATGTGGATCGATTTGTGGGGATGTCAAACAGAAGTACTGCTCTGTACAGGCAAAGATGTTAGATGCCAGTGGGAATAGTGGGAATATGAGATGTATTATGAATAATCAGGTAGTGCTGACCATGATGGATAAGGTGTGCATGGAATTATGTTCATCTAACCTTCCCATTTGACCCTCTTGGTATCCCCACTGGCCTAAGCATGCAGGCTGAAACTGTCATTCTAAACCAGCCTTTCTCAGATCTCAGCAACTTTAGGAGGAGTTGAAGTCCATCCATCTTCAAGTTGCTGAGATTGTGAGAAACACTGTTCTAAACTGCTTGGAACAACCTTTCCCACTTCCGCACTTTACAAGAACTAGTTAGGACTAGGAATGTGATAAAAGAGCTACTTGTATTTTGATGAATCTTGTCATTCATCCGTTTCCCCAAGGCTGCCATTTGTGACAGCGCCCACCCATGTCGTACATGTTCAAACACACCCATCAAAAGATGGTCTACCTCTATTCCGTAGACCATCTTTTGATGGATGTGTTTGAAAGTGTACCACATGGGTGGGCGCGGTCACAAAATGGCAGCCCTGGGAACTCTGATGAATGGCAAGACGCACGTTCCCATCCTCTCCTTCCAGACTCCCCTCTCCCCAAATGCTTGGAAACATTTCAGGGTCCCCTTCAAAGCAATGCATTAGGCTGCAAGAGTGGCTTTTTCCAAAAAAAATCTGCAAATGCCAGTGAGTATTTTTGGGGGTTCACAGGATTTCTTGAGCATAAAGATTGCACTGGAAGCTGAAGTTTTGCTTTGCAGCATTAGTAGCCTTCTCCTTTTTTTAAAAAAAAAAAGTTTTTAAATTACGTTTTAGAAAGAAAATAATATATATGCAGGAGTCTGACCATCCAGGTAGAGTCTACTCACCCTTTTGTTGGAAGAAAAATTAAATGCTGAGGCAGTTGTTTGTAACAGACCCAGAAACCTTTACCAGCCAATTATGCACCAGCGCACAGGCCAAGAACAACAAGGTTTAGGAATTTCTGAGTCATTAGCAAAGCCTAATGACCAATATTTGAACTTGGTGCGCCACTGAAAGGGCATTTAAAACAATTAGGCATTTAAACGGAGAGGCTTAATAGCAAAGGCCAAAAGCTAACTTTGAGATTATGTTTGAATAAGAAGTAATTTCTCCTGCTTTTCACCAACGGAACTTAACAAAGACCTAAAAACTTTGCAGGATGCACTTTGTCTGCTCACGACCGCATTATTGTTTTCAAAAGTTCCAGATTGCTCAGCGCATATTTGCAGAGACAGTGATGCTGATAAGACCCGTTTGGAGAAATCCAGGCATGAAAAAAAGCAGAACATTTTAGTATTGGGGTGGAGAGGAGTCCTCCCATCTTTTCCTCCTTTCTGCAAACTTCTTAACTTTTTCCATTGGGGGGAAGGACATTAGGGGGCAAATTCCATTGGGAGAAAAATCCTACAAAATAACTTGTCTTTTGGAACAAGTGATTTTTGGGGGGGGCAAGGTTTTATTAACTAGAAATGTGTGCCTGAGACCTTTCCCCCCCTTTCTTGGCTGAAGACAGCACTGATTTTGGGAGTTGTAGTCCTCCCGCATCTGGAGCATGCCAGGTCGGGAAAAGCTGTCAACAGAGTAGTTGTAGAGTTGTGTTGCCCGAATCTGTCTTATCTCTCTCTTCCACCTCTTCATTGCAGAAAAAAAGTCCAAAAATAATTTATCTACAGTACTTCCATCCTTATTTGCAAAGAAAAAGAAAGAAAAGGTTACTGCAGTGTTACCATAGCAGCAATAGAGGATGTGGTTTCTATGGTTACAAGTCACAATGACACAGACAATAAAGTCATGGTTTTTTCTTTTGGTACAGTGTGTCTTAAAATCTGTACCTTTCCTTTTCTTTTTGGGAAATAAAAATATAGCATATTTTGGTAATAGCAGATTTTTGTTTGTTTGTTCGTTTCTTTCTCCACTGTCTCTTCAGAGTACCTGAAGCATCTTCTCAGCAAGGAAGGCCTCAGGTGTCTGTGATGCTAACATCCCTTGATGAAACTCAGAAGAAAATGGCCAGAAGTGATTCTAGAAAGAGGGTGGGCAACTTTTTTAAAATCAAGGACAGTGCTTGCTTGTTGAGTAGGGCTGGGGGCCACACTCCAAGAAGGAGAGGACAGAAGAAGTGAGTTTGGCCAAGACCAAAAGCGGCATTTACTGAAAATGAAGTCAGTGCAATTAATATGATCATTCTTCATGTGTTTAATTATTGTTCTCCTGGTCTCATGTGCAAATTGCAATCGGTTGTAACTCTTAGAGGGACTGCAGGGCTCACACCCAAGACCACAGGAGCTACGTGCAGTCCTGGAGCCTCCGAAAGATCAGAATGGAACTTCTTTGGCTCTGGAGAAGCAATTTACAGAAAGCTTTTGAAATTAGGCCAAGAGCTGTATGTACCTCCCCCTTCCCACCATTGCCCACCCTTCATCTGAACACTGTTTATCTCATTGTTGCAGAGGGTTGGAAAGCCTTTAGGTGCTCAGTAGTTAGACTCAGTCTCCTACAAGCTCCAGCTGAAAGACCAGAGATGAAAGTGTGGGTCAGCAAAATCTGGAGAGCTACTTCTATGTCACTGTGGGATCTTTGATTGGGCTGGCCAGGTTAGGCTGCACCCATGCGTGTGGTCTTTGGCCTGCTGTAAATGATTTCAAATCCATTTCAGACCCATCTGTTCCTCTCCTGGCATTCCTTAGTGCCTGGGAAAGGGAATAACCCCTATCTCATTTTGATTTTTTTCTGCTCACCATTGTCTTTAGCCAGGTCCACTATTGCTGTATGCTGTACTGCTCCTGGCTTTTAACTTCTGCCTAACAGGGAACCTTATAGAAAAGCAAGATGCAAAGATTTTGGCATAAAGATAGTAAGACAACACGCAGATGTATTGTGCTGCATGTGTTCAGTGTTGGAGTCTGCTGGGATACCATGTGGTGAACAAACCATTCTAGGTTGTTATTCTCTTCTGTTGGTTTATACATGAGTTAAAACAGTTTTTCCTAGTCTTAGATCCCTAGATGATGATGTCCTACAATTCTCCATTATCCTTACCCCATCCTGCAGCCAGAGGTTTGATGTGATGGGAGTTGTAGGCCAACTTTATCTGTAGACCTGAGGTTCAGAAAGAATGTCTAATGGGCTAGGATACACAGAATTTGTTGCAGTTGTCCTTTTAAAGTTTTGCGATGCCAGTAGTCCTCTTGGCTGAACCTTCTGAAGATCTAGTATAGTGTTAACTTAAATGAACCTTGATTGACTTTCCCTAGCCTGCTTCCAGAATTCCTAACCAGCATGGAATTCTTTGGAATTCCCTTGGCCTTCCTGGCACTTGTCCAACACATCTTGCAAACAACAGGTTGAGCTTAGATGGATGAGTGCTTGGAACAATTTGGAAACTGTCTTCTCTAGCCTATGCCATTGGATAAGCTGCACCCATCTCCCCTTTTCTATTTCATAGAGTGATAGATGTGTGGCTGATGGTACCCCTGCTGTCTTGTTACTGCTCAAAATGCTCATTTTCTTCTCTTACATTTTTCATCATTTTAAAAAAATTATTTTGCAAGGCTTTTAATGCATTTTAATCTGCTAGCTATTCATTCTTACCCTGATGCTTGTTTTGGATTTTTCAAAATGTTGCTTTTAAGTTCATGGCATTCAAATCTTTGCTGCTGTGAACTGCCACTTTGGGTAGCCCTTTGGGGATAGAGGGCCATATAGGATTTGATAAATAGAGGATTTTTCTTGTATATGTACCTGTAGAAAATGTCCTCAAAAAGTGTTGGAGTACAATTCATCCAGCATGTCAATCTTCATGGTCCTTTGGAATTAATCAGTTTAATAGAATAATAGAAGGGAATGGGTGTCTGTTAAATACAGATGTCTGCTAAATCCAAATGGGATTTTATGGATCCATGCTTTGCATATTTAACTGTAATCATTATTACACTATTATTACAATTATTATTTTAAGTTTAATTTTACTTTTCAACTAAAGACAGGGTGATATAAAATGGTTTCAGAACATACAGTTCAAAAGCATTCATACTTTATGAGCTTCATCTATTTCACGTTCTTGCTTGTAATTATTTCTAAAATAAACCATTTCTTACTAACTTCAGAGCTACCTACTAAGCATGGTCTAATGAAATGGAAGAAACTTGTTACCATCTCATCATCAAAAGTTCCAATCTTTTAAAGCAGTCACATACACCATATTGTCACTGCTTTGTCAGAGGCTCTAGTCGAGAGGTCCCCAAACTCTTCAGTTCATTGACCCCTTCAAGAAGTTTCAGATTGTTCATCGACCCCTAAACATTCATTATATGCATATAATGTAATAAATATTACTTTAACTAATAGTACTATGAATAACAACAACAGCTCTGTGGATAGTCCCATCAACCCTTGGGAGTCAGTATTGACCACTTTGGGGAATCTTGCTGTATAGTTGATGGTGAAGCACCTAGTAATTTCCATTCTCAGTTTAATTAATTGCGAACTACTGGTGGATAATTTTTCCTTAGAAAGAGAATTTGTCCAAATAATACAGGATATGTGTGGAGCAGGAATCGTTAAAACTGGAATCAGAGGATTGTAGAGAAGCTTGATTCAGAACTTGCACTGCTGTCTAAACTATTATACATGGAACGTGATACGCAATTTAAGCCTATTATGCATGTGATCAACAGTTTATCTTGGATCTGTATGGTGGTTTGTGAGGTAGGAAACAATGGGCCGTTGAGCATTACAACAGCCTTCAGATGGTCTTTGGATCTGCATTCCAAACATAGCTGTTTTGAGGGGTGTCTACAACATACTGGTCCAATTAGCAGTTTCAAACCTTTCCGACATGGTAATAGATACATGGCAAATATGGGTGGCAGTCCCAGAGTTTGCAGAATTAGGGGCTGCAATGTGGCCAAACTAATCCTGAGAACATGACAGGGATTTTGCAGCGCAACCTTTCGCAACCTCACTGAAACTCTGCTTTCCTCACCCCACCTTTATGATATTCCTACATTGGGTGGGGTGAATAAATATGCCAAGTATGAATCTATATTCATTTCTGATCATGTTTGACTGTGAGTAGCTTTCTGGGGCTGGCCTTTTCATGGCGTACTTTGTAGCTGAGAGATTTGTCCTTTGTGTACACATTTGGTGTGTGTGTATGTGTATTTATGAACATGCAGTGCACGTCTGCAGAGGAGACGAGGCGGTGGCCTTTGCCAGTTCTAGAAGTCTGCAGTGAACTCCTCGACAGATTCAGGACAAGGCCCTCATGGCCAAATCATAGTGGCAGAAAGAATTTGCATTGGAATATAGCAGATAACCACCGAAATATGACCTCTGGGAGTTAATTCAATGTTGGTACTGTGATTATATGTGTGTTTCACTTGCCCACTTATCCCAGCCATATACTTTTGGGTGTACAGCATGGGAATCCATACGTGTGTGAGCAGGCACTTCCCTTGTTGTCCATGAAGCTGGCACGTGTCTGTTGGATTATTTTAGTTAAAAACGCTAAATGGGAAGCAGACATTTTTTTAGCAGCAGCATCATTTAAGGGAATGCCAATGGTCCTCATCCACATGTCCCTCTTAAAAAACAGAAATGCAGTACTTTAGGAAAATTGCTTTAACCTACCTATTGGAATCTGGCAACCAGTTTTGGAATGGACACACCCTTTCCGAGTGGCAGCCGTTTTGCACAAGTCCTCACACGGGTCTCAAAATTCCAGAGGTGCCCATTGGTCCAAAATGGACATATATCCCGATATGTGTGTGTGTGTGTATGTGTGTGTGTGATGCATTTTTTAACAAGTTCATGTCTTTTATAAGAAGTTCATGTTCTGAGATAAGATGGCCACATGGCCACATAGACTGAAGAACTGGCCGAGATGCAGGTTTCTGGATGCTGTGGTTACTATTTCAACCTCCACAGACCAAACCAGATCTCAACAAACTACAACCCGACTTAGCGTGGGCTGTGAAGCTGGAGGTCTCCTGTTCTGAAACAAGCAGATACAAAGGCAGTTTGTGCAGTCGTTCCGTGGGACAAATGGCTTAGACCATGCTGGCTGGGGAATTCTGGGAGTTGAAGTCCACTCATCTTAAAGTGGCCAAGTTTGGACAACACTGGCTTAGACCAAGGGACCAGGCAACAGTTGGCTGGCTCTTGCTAGGTGCTCAGGTCACCTGATTAGGTGGAAAAGCTGAGCCACAATCCTGCCTTTGGCCACTGTAAGGGTGGTGATAGTTTCAATCTGCAAGCGAGTCAGGGTGCAGAGACTCCATTGCTAGACCCTGCTGCCTGAGAGTCTCTGGTGCCTTAGTCCTCATAATAACTCTTCAAGGTGGCATCATATTATTATTCCTATATTGCAGCTGGATGAGCTGAGGTTGAGAGAGAGGATGGGGAAGGGTGGCTAACTCAGGGCAGAGAGCAAGGTTTGAACCTTGGGCCTTTTGATTTGCAGCCTAGTCTTTTTGCCCTTCTGTTATGGCAGCATTGCTCAGTGGTTGCAAAACAGAAAAAAGAGGTGTCTTCTACATTCCTGCAAATGTCTTAAACTGGCATGGCCTGAACTGGCTTTCCTTTTGTATGACACTGTCACCATGAATGTATTTCTCTGGTTTAAAGATGAATTGAGTGACTGTTCATTGCGGGTGTGGGGGACAATAAATCTTTTTAGCCAAGACATGCTATAAGTGTAAAACTAAATAAAGGTTTCCTTCATCACTATCATTAACCTGAATGCTGCAGTTGGCCGTCATCAGCAGCTTTCCAGGTGAAAGTAAATTATCTGTCGGTCCTTGTAGGCAATTCTGACATTGTACATTAACCAGCACTCCAATCAAATGAACGGCTTATTTCCCTAATCCCTCTGACCCAGTACAGTAATACAGGGAGGGTGCCAGTAAATGTGAACCTGTGTTCCCATCTCCTTCTCTGTTCTGCTCGTAAGTAAACAACACTGACCTTCAGCCCAGGCTGGAGAGACCACAGCTGCAAATGCATTTTGAATGATATGAAAGTAGAAACCTCATTACACAGTGCACTGTAAGCAGGAGCCAAAGATCCTGTCCTGTCTGGATTCCAGTTGATCTGCAAGTATTGCTCCTTCCTTCCTTCCTTCCTTCCTTCCTTCCTTCCTTCCTTCCTTCCTTCCTTCCTTCCTTCCTTCCTCCCTCCCTCCCTCCCTCCCTCCGTCCTTCCTTCCTTCCTTCCTTCCTTCCTTCCTTCCTTCCTTCCTTCCTTCCTTCCTTCCTTCCTTCCTTCCTTCCTTCCTTCCTTCCTTCTACATCCTGCCTGTTGTCCTCAAGCATCAAAGCAGGACACATGGCAATCTATCTCATTTTGTTCCCCACAATAGCTCTGTCAGGTAGGGTCATTTGAGAGTGACTGGCCCAAAGTACCATTGTCAGAGGTTGGTAAGTATTATTCATGGCATATCTGTTCTGCAGTTTTTCTAGAAGCGCAGGAGAGAGATGGGATGCTTCTCCCTCTATTTTATATCCCAACAACAACTCTGTGATAGAGAGAGGAACTCCCCCCCAGAGTTGCTCAAGGGGCTGCCATGTTGAGCAGAGTGTCAAACTGAGGTCTCCCCCCCCCCTCCAACATTACAAGCACTACAGTACAGTTGTTCGCATTTCCTGAGGTTGCAAAGACCAGAAATGTGGTGAGGGCCTTAGCAGGTGAGAAGCTTATGGGCTACATTTACTCAGGCGGCTATGTTGAACAGGCCTGCTGGAAGCTATGAGAATAGGTGATTTCATATTATCAAGCAAAGGCAAACTTCTAAAGCAGACCATGGTTTGATGTGAGACCTAAACCTACCCCAGTTTTGATTGTGAAGCACTGCCAAACAAGGATGCACATCCCAAATTGAAGGTAGAGCTAGTTTTTTAAACTGAATTAATAATTCTATGTTCCTCATAGCAATAAACCTCATTTATTGCTCTTGCTCCATCTTGTTGCTGCATCACTGAGACGGTTGTAAGCATAATGAAACTGAGTAGATGGAGGATGAGGACAAGCAGCTTTAGCTGTGGTTTGCTTGTTGCATTTTGGAGAACGCAGCCTTCGCGTGACTCCAGCCGGCTTACTCAATAGGAAGTAAGGTTGGTTGATAGAATTCACCAGTATCTGAAGGGACCCATTTGGTGTACTCTGCAGATCTTGAACTGTGGTTATTAAAGCTATAATCCAGGATGCCACGTGAATTGAGCCTTTGATTTTTCTCAGCTTTCACATAGCTTAAGGCCTATCTATCACACCACATTTGCAAAAACCAGAGGATTGTGTATTGTCCTGCCCAATTGTAACAAGGCTTTGCGTTATGTTATTTTGCTTGTTACAACAAACAAAACAAGGTAAAAGCTAAAATTCTCTACACAGTTGAAAGGGAAAATAAACCAGGAGAAAAAGAAAATCATTTTTTTAAAAAAAGGACGTGTAGGACATAGGCGAGCATATAGATATGTCATCTTGAGAAATGCAAACATTTTAAATATCCATACTTAATGCTTCTATCCAAGTAACATTGGTACAGACAAATATAGATAAATATTGTCAATATGGCTAACGAACAGTGACCCAGTTTGAATACAGTACACGTGTCCACCATTGTAGAATTTTTTCAACATTCTTCATTGTGTTTATTTTTCAGCCAAAGAAGTTTTTAGTTCTTGTTTTTTTTCCCCCACTTCCTGTTTTCTTTTTTCCAGATTAGTTATCACAAAACGTGGGAAAACTAAGATTTTAGAAGACACTTAGTTTTTGGAGAGCACAGCCAGCTTTTCTCCCGTAGGGTTGACTGAGGAAATCATCTGCCATTATGAATTTTCCACAAAGCCCAGGGTCAGTTGAATTGTGGAGAAGGACAGCTTTCTGACCTAAACACTGGATCAGCCCTCAAACAGACTCAAAGACAGCTGTGAGGACAAAAATCCAACCCTCTTAATTTGTGCTCCTGGGATTTGAGATATATTTACTTTTTGCAGATTCTGGCTGAGCTCATATATTGCCTTAAGTCACATTTTTTTCCTCCAGTATGGCTTATTGAAAAAGCCCAAATATCTAGGTAAGCAGTAAGACCAAACCTCTGAAATGTATTATGACTTGCGTGTCTTATGAATTTGTCATTTGTTCAGGATTGTGATGTTCTGGTTAACCTAACCTCTTCATTTCCCCCTATTTTTAAGGAAGTGTGGGCAGCAGTCTTTCAGATATAAGTCTGCATGTGTGTGAAAAGGGGTACTGGAAACTTGTCTTCAAAAATTAGGGGTTTAGAGTTGTCTTCTTCTGAACCATTGACCTTCCTGTAGTAGAGCTAAAGTGTATGTCTTTGCAAGTAAGAAGATTCAACTTCCACACTTTCTCCTTCTGGTCCCTGTTTGCAGAGCATGAGAAACTAGAGCAAGGTTCTGTGTAAAATATTCCCATCCACCCTTCTTTTAATTTTTTTTTTTAAAATTTACAAGCACCACCCCTACCTGCTAGTACTTTGTACTCTTTAAATCTGAAGCAAACATTCTCTGTTATTGGCAGTAGATTTTTTTTTGTGAGGCTTATGTCAATGTACAGTGGACAGCATGCTGGCAGGCTCACAGCATCCTTGTTTATGAATGATTCTTAAGCTGTGTTCACCTTCTCCTTGCTAGCAGGATGGCAGCTTTACCTCCTGCTGCAGCATGTTTCCTCTCCGGGTAAACAGATGTGAACCTTCAACAGCTTGATTGCAGTGATTTTAAGAGATAGTCAGATAGGATCTTGCTTCCTGGTTCCTTGTTCTGAATGAGGGACAAAAGGATGTTTTTCCTCTAATGCAGGGGTTCTTGTGCCATGGACCCCTTTTGAGAGTTTGGTGAAACCTATGAACCCTTTCTCAGAAAAATGTGTTTAAATGCACAAAATGAAATACTTAGGTATAGAAAGGAACCAAATTATGCTCAACTACAGTGATTAAAATATTTAAAATACATATATAATATGAGCTTCTTCATTAATCATTAAATAAATAGATTAAAACATAGGCAAGTTAAACAGTTTGGGGAAATATTTGGCTGAAAACATAACAAAGAACTGTGACAAACTCTGGAAAAGACAAGTTTACTCACCATTTATTAGCCTTATCAATTGATTGTGCCATCAAGTCAGTGTTGACTGTTAGTGATCACATCATTTCTTCCATGACAATCTGTCTCTACCCTGGTCCTTCAGGTCTTCCAACAGTGCACCCATCTCCACTGCAACTGAATCCCTCCACATTGCTGCTGGTCATCCTCTTCTTCTCTTTCCTTCTACCTTTCCCAGGATTAAAGCTTTCTCTAGAGAGCTAGGTCTTTGCATAATGTGTCCAAAGTAGGATAACTTGAGCCTGGTCATTTGTGCCTCAAGAGATAACTCTGAGTTAATTTGTTTGATGTTCCATTTATTTGCTTTCTTGGGTGTCCACTCTATTCTCCAACACCAAAGTTCGAAAGTGTCAATATTCTTCCTATCCTGCTTCTTCAAAGTCCAAAGTCCGTAGAGTGTCACAGGGGATAACATTGTCTGCACAGTTCTGACATTCAAGATACTAGCTATATAAACAATTATTTTTCCTAATGGACAGACTTTATAAATATTCTTTTGGATAAAAATATTAAATATGGAAGCTTAAAATATTTCCTCAAGTTTTCATATGCACTTTGTGTGTATATGTATATATACTATATATTTCCTCCTTTTTAAAATTTCTACTGATGGTAGCAGATATTAATAATATACTTTTTGTATTATTATTGTTTTCTTTTTAGTTTCAGTTAAAAAAATTTAAAAAGTTGGCATACAGCACACAATTTCACATAGTGCTGCAGCAGCCCAGTTTCTTGTAAAATAAAAATATGTCTGCCTGTGTTTTGAATAATATTTTTAAAAATATTTGAACATTAAAAAAAACAATATTTCATGAAATTTTACTGAGAACAGATAACTCGTGATCTCATGTGATTGTGGCCATTTTGAAGTAATTCACTTAAAAAAAATTAAAATCTAGATCACTTCTGTAGATGCGCTTCAAAGCATTGAAGACTGCTTTAGAAAATGCTTAACACCGCCCTCCAGAGGTGCTGTTGGACTGCAGTTCTGCCATTCATGGTTGCAGCTGAGGATGGATGGTGTAGCTGAGAACATCTGGAGACATTCTTTGTTGAGAAAGGATGGCTGCTGGCTTCCCTGAAATTACAAGGGCCCCCCAAAAGATTCTCTTCCTTTGCAACCCAACCAGAATCTGGTTGTAGAGATTAATCTTTAACGCACGCCAGTAATTTTGAAAGGGGTTTGGTTAACTTGGCTAGACTGCTGCCACTTGGACGTGTTTGCCAAGATTACCATGAAGTGGGAAATGGGTAGATTTTGGAGATAAAGTTTCTAAGTTTCTGTTGATTTTGTTAACAGGGAAGCTTAACAGGATTTGCAGCCAAGTCAGTACAGCCTGGACATGCAGTTGGGCACACTTCAAAAATTCGCAGAAGAACCACTTTGAACCTCAGATAAATATATCATCTCTCTGCTATTCATTAAAGTAACTTATCTTTTTTTTTTTTTTTTACCTCCCCCCCTCCAGGTTTCTGCGCCAGCCTGAAAAGAGAGATGCTGCTGCTTTAAGGAATCAGCTTGTTAAAGTGCCTCTTAAAACCTCCATGTCTTTTTCAGGCTTTTGTGGAAACCTGAAAACATTACTTAAGGGGCAGAAATGGCTGAGATAGCCACGTTTTGCCAAATATCTGTGCTATTGTAGGATATCTCATGAGGTTTAGGGTAAACTCTTGTTTATGGTTAGGATTTATCATTTTTGTTCTGTTGATTTTAAGTCCAGAGTTACATTTGCGAATGGGGAGGCTGTATAAATCAAGCAAGCGTGTAAATAAATACATTCTACAGTGAACCTTTTACTGTTTAATTCATGAGTTGATTAAACTTTGTGTGCAGTTTTGGCACCCACAACATAGTCCAACTGTGTGAAAAAGTGTTTGATTCTATCTGGGTAACATAGAACTCGAAGTGTATAATTCTGCAGTTCTCCAGGTTTTCCTTATGTTTTTGTTCTCGGGTTGGATGGCTGCTTCCTTTTTGGTGCTGTCACAGCACGAATTCATCTTTGTCTTGCAAGGGGTTCTGGATAGGATTCCCATTCAGTATCTCCCCCAGATAGTATTCTTTTGGTGCAACAGCTCTTTTTGGTGTTTGTTTCATCTCTGGCTTTTTGCAAAAACGTTCTGACCCAGGAAAATAAAAATAACTTCGCTTCCCTGTTGTTTGCCATCAGAGTTCTGCCTAAATGCAAAGTATTTCTGCAGAAGCAATAGTTTCCTTCTCACCCCGTGGGAGCTCCATCATTTCCTTGGAAGAAGTAATGGCCTGGGGCCCTGAAAAGTTGCCTTTTTTGGGGGGGGGGCAGATCTTTCAAGTCTCATCTTGAAATAATAAGATGCCCTCAGTAAGAGTTACTGTCCTTTTTGGTGAGAACAGTGAAACCGATGGGATATAAAAGATAGCAAAAAGTTGGTGTCCCTTTTTATTGTTTCAATATGATTTTTATGATATTAAAACACTAAGTTCTAGATATAGAAATGCTTAATATTCATACTATGAACCAAGAAGGGAAAATAGAATATAGGATATAAAATAGAATAATGTAACAACAGTGTAATTAAGGTTCAGCTAGAATAACATCATTATGTAAGAATATGGGAATGGTTCCCATCTAATATACTTCCTTATTGATGATCATACCTCAGCTGCAATTAAAACAGAAAATATTAACTGTATTGCAGTGAACATTCACAGTTCATCTGGGTTATCTGCTGGCAGGCACTCTCTGCAGCCACGTACAACTTTCGCAACCACAGCAGACTCATCCTCTTGCAGTTCCAATACTTTTCTCTGACATAAACGTTAACATGGAGGGTTGAGTTAGGAGAAGTAAGTTCATCTGCATGAACTTGTTTGTATTGAGTCTGGTTGACCTACTGTGGTGGGTCTGCTTTAGTTATGTTGTATGGGAGCAAATACGTGATTTGGCATTTAGGGTCTTAGGTTTCATCTTTGCCTTTTACTTACTTTCCTGGAAATATTTTCTCCATGGTTCATTAATTTGGCTTCTACAAATGGAGCAGAAAACTGTGAGTGGCGTTCTGTTCCGAAGTCCAGAGTCTACTTCTGTTTGGTGCTTGGATCCTTGAGCAAGTTATTTTTCTTTCTGCATCGCCAGTGTGCCTTCAGAGAAACTCTGACATTTTGTAAGAGACACCTCCACCTCTGACAATTGGTACCTGCCTGTTTGTGTAGAAAGACCTCAAGTCTAGAATGTCTTATTCCCGTAACAGTGTGAAATGTGTTTGCTATAAGCTATATGCAGAGGAGACTGATCCAACAGGCTTCTTAGAGAAGGATTTTTCACCTATCCAAACTGATCAGACAGTTGAAATTTGGAAAGGCACGCGGAATGGATTTGATCCCTCCAGAGTTGATAAAGCAGTTTGGACTGGTAGGCACCAAGTCTGACCTCACTATACATAGATAGAACAGCCAGACTCCTTAGAGATTGGAGTTTGGCACTAAATGTTGGAATTGGAACTAAATAGGACTAAACTAAACTAAATCAAATTGGAACTAAATGTTCCAATCTTTAAGGAGGGAAGACCTTCCTGATAATCATTGATCAACTCATTTAGTAAATATCTTTAAGAAGTCCTACACAAAACTAGAAACTTAAATGGGATGGAGATAAGCAGATCCACATTAGAACTGGCAGAAGTATGATAACTCAGCAGATATTCCTATGCTGTTTGGTAGAGAAATATACAGCAAATCTAAAGTCTGCCTACACACTTTATTTGTTGAATTTAAGTATCTCTAGAACAAAATTATGAGAAAAGCTTAGAGGTACAGAGGAAACTCTGTGTCCTCTGTATCTTAGAGCTACTTCCTCTGTTCAATCCTACACTAAGATTAATCTTGAAGGTAAGGGACAGAATATGGTGAAACAGACTGGCTCCAGGTTGGCAAAGGAAGGAGACAAGGTTGTATATTCTCTTCTTATTTATTTAGTGTATATGATGAATATACATTGAAGGAAGCTGAATTGGAAGACGATGAGTATGTTTTTAAAACGACAAAGAATCATCAATAACCTACGCTATGCTCATGACGCTACTGTGATAGCTAAAAATGCAAATGATCTGCAAGTTCTAATAATGAAAGTCAAGGAATACAATGGAAAAAATGGGACTAAGGCTAAATTTAAAGAAGACTAAACTAACAACAACAGGTGTAGCAACCAGCCTTAACATTGACCATGAAGGTACTGAAGTTGTGGATAGCTTCTGCCTTTTAGAATTGATTAGTAAAGGAACTAGCAATCAAGAAATACACCACAGTATAGCACTTGGCATGGTAGCAGTGAAGGTTCCAGTGAACTTTGGAAAAGCTGCTCAGATGCTGTGATGTGTCTATACCTACAAAGATCAGAATTGCACGAGCAGTGGTATTCCTTGTGACACACTGGGAGCAAAAGTTGTTCTTTGAAGAAACAAGATATTAAAGATCATTGACACTTTTGAACTTTATTGGAGAAGATTCCTGAGAACACTATGGATAGCTAAGAAAAGAAACAAATGGATCATAGAACAAATGAATCCAGAGTTCTCACTTGAGGCACAAATGACCAGGCTCAAATTATCATATTTTGGACATATACAACAACTCAGCTCCCTTGAGAAGTCTATAATGCTGAAAAGATGGAAAGAAAGTGAAGAGGATAACCAGTTGCAAGATGGATGGACTTGGTTATAGTGGCAAAGAGTGCACCCTAGAAAAAGTCCATTTATGTGGTTACTAGGAGTCAATACCAACGTGATGGCATCTAACCAATCAAAGGTAGTATGGAAAGCCACCTCTCTCACTTGATCCCTACTGGAATCAGCTAAATGAAGCTATAGAATTGCCCCACTCTTACATCATTTTCATTTTAATTCTGTGGTTGATCTTTTAATTAAAATAGTATTCCATCTCCTGAATATTGTGGGGGGACACAATATGCAGGTGATGCAGGAAACCTGTCAGTATTACTGATAGGGCAAAGAGGATGTTTCAGTCTTTATCCTGCTTCAGCAAGAAGCAACCGTTGCAACTAATTGCAATCAAACTAAACTTATGGTATTTCCAGAGAAACCTCAGCTGGATCATTAATGGGCAGAGATTCAAGCAGGTGGTTTGCTTTACCTAGTAAGGATTTTCCATTCACTTGGACATTGAAAAGCACACTTTTAAAAAAAATGCAGTCTAGAAGGCTCAAAGAAGGCTCTTCTGCACAAGGAAAAATCAATATATTCCATCTATTAAGCTTTTTGTGGCTAAAACCCTAGTGCAAATTCTCTGTGGAGTGGAGTTTGGGTTAGGAAGTAAGATACATCTACTTGAGACCAGGTTTCTAAGGAATGTATTCCAAGAATCATGTTGTGCTTTGAAGGGAACATTCTGCTCAAAGCTGGACCTAATAAAGATGAAAGTAGGCCATGGAAGCAGATATCTAACTTCCAGTTGAAGCTGAATCTCTCATCACAAGGCCTGGCCCCTCTAACACTGTTGAATACTTTCCACTCACACTGAAAGTTGAGTGGAAAATACTGCACTGTGGGCTTTCTCCCCTAATATTGGTGGGAATGGATTATAATCAAGCAAGAGAATTGCTGAAGTAGAGACTTAATAGATACAGACATGCAGGATGATCACGGTTGAACCTCAACAATTGTGGTAGCTGGGATCTGCTTCACCTAATCTCCAGGCAGTACAATATCTTAAACAATTAACTTTCCAGAGTATTGTAGCATTCATCCTTGCACGCTGTAATGGCCTCCCTTCAGCAGTTCTCCAGGGTAAACATAAGGCCACTCCATTCCATGAAAGACTCTGCCACGTGGAGAAGAAGTCCCATATTTTTCTGTGTGCCTATTTTATACAGACATTTATAACACCACAATCCAAAATAAAATAAAACCCTGGTGCTCTGAATGACCATTATGTGAACTATCTACTTTGCAGATAAAGATCCCAAAATCACATGGCAAGTAGATGGCCAATTCTGTTTAGTCGTTCACTGGGTATGGTGGTGTTACAAGAAGAAGCATAAAGTACAGTATAGGGAGATACAAATCAGTGTTAATTCCTTTTATTATTGCATATTACTGGATTTTATAAGCATTTTTTGAAGCTTTATGTAGCTCGTATATTTTATGTATCTGAAGCACTGTAATGAATCTTCAATATGGGTCTATAACCATAATAAAGTTGATTCATTGATCAAGCAGTCAGTCAATCACACCAGCCTTTTTAGTGCCTCCTGACACATTCAGAATTTGAAATATTCTTATTGGCCCTACTACCTTCAAATCATTTTAAACCATTATAAAATATTTTAGGCTTTGATCAAGCCAGCATTACCAGATGTGGAAGATCTGATTATGTCTTGACAAATGACAATTCATGATTTAAAAAATACAAAACCAAGGCAACTACTAAAAAGGACAAAGAGGTAGGAAAGTTTGGAGCAGATGACCAGTCGGTTCAAAATTATTTTTGGGCTTGCATGCAAATTTTTTTCAAGTAAGTGATGAGTGTGTCTTGAAACTATCGAGGAGAATAAAAGGAGGCAAAGTTATGCAATTGATGTAAACATTACATTCGCAATATATATTTTGGTCTGTAATTTGTTATCAATTGAACCAGAAGAACAAACAAGTTTTCTGTTGATATATTCTGAGATATTTATTGCTCACCATTTAGTCTTGGTACTGTTGTTTTTGAATCTCATGTACTTTTTGTAATTTCATGAATGTAAAATGATGTATTTAATCAGGGTGCAACTTATGGCTAGACTTATATTTTAAACATTTTCTCTCTCTGTGCAAGACAGGAATGGATATTGACTCCATTTCAATCCTCATGTTCATGTTCATATTGATAAGTTTATTTTTGTATTATGGTGCCATAAGGAAGACCTGTATGGCACAAAAAGAGTTGTTTCCTATTGTGCCTTTGGTTGAATGTTTTGGATTTGATAAAATGCTAGATCAAGTCCTAGGGTTTTCTAGCTAAAGGGTTACTTTAGGACATTTTTCCAAACTGTAGTGACATCACTTCAAGTGAAGTGCCCTGCCATTAGGTTATTATCAACAGATACCTAATCTTGTTGCTTTTTTTTTCTTTTTAAAGCTTTGTTGCTTGGATATGGGATCCTTTCAGACTTTTATGCAAACAAGAAAGGAATAATGGTAGCTTCAGAGAGAAACCAATGTTTACCTAAGCCTGTGTTATGGAAATTCTACTGATTAGAACACAGGAAAGTTGGAATGAAGCTGTTTTATTATATGTGAATGTTGCCATCTTCTGGTTCTTTCAGACCTCTTTTCTGGCCACCATAGCAATCATAGAGGAACACAGATAAATTTCATTCATCCATTTGACCCAATGCTATCTCTGACTGGTAGTGTCCTGGAACTCAACCAGAAGTATTTTTCAGTGATGCTACCTTAGATCTTTTGAATTGGAGAGGACAGTAAGCAGTGGTGGGCTTTTGTCCATGGAGAACCTTTACTGTATTATGAAGGTAGAAGTGGTCTTTGCAGAGAATGGACAGAAGATTCAAGAAGAGTCTTGTTGCTCAAGCAACATCTCAATCTATCAGAAGGTCTTTTGTAGCCTTGTAGACAGTTGGCTAGATCTGGACAGAATAGCTTGAATCATTTGAAGTAGTAGTTCAGCCTGATAGAAATAGAGCCTGAATTGGTTAAAACTGCATTTTGCTTGAGCAACAAGACTTGAATCTTTTGTAGTCCCCAGCAACTCTTCTTAGACTTCAGGCCATGGGTTTCCAGAGCAAGTTACTACTAGAAGTATCTTGGTAGCAACAGTCATTCATAGTCTGAACAGCATTATTCAGGAGCTGTTGCTATAAATCCTTACATTGGAATAGATAAGCAGCTTTTGAGGAATAATCTGTTTGTTTTGAATTTTGAAAGTATACTGTGAGTCCTCTCCCAAAATGACTTCCATTGGAGGGCTTTGCTTATTCATGAAATGGCTGCATTGGGGTTTGTGACTAGTCATAAACTATTTACTTATAAACTTTGTAAAGTCTGCTTGGATTGAGGGGATAGAAGCATCACACAAATAAAGTAGGATATCCTGCCAAAACAAAGCTTGGGTTTCAGCCACCCACCATTTTTATTTTCTAAGAATGCCTAACGGACCTCAAATCGTACTTGTAAACAAAGATGATGGTGAAATGTTGGCCCTTTGCCTTACAGCATGTTCACTTCCAATTTATTTAGAGAATCTTTTAGAAAATCAATTTGGATGGGACATGAAATCCAGTGTGTGCCACGATTGTAATCTAGAGGCCATAATTGCTGGTTGGGGCTCATGTTACATGTTGCCGGTTGGGCCTCATGTTACATGTTACAGAAGTCCATCTTTGTTCCTGGCAGATGGCATGGGCAAGCAAACACCAGTTCTATTGAGGTTTCTAACTTGGAGCTCTGACTTTATTGCCAAATGGGAATGGTGGGGCATTGTCTTATGTCAGAAAGTAGAATTTGGTAACATGTAGATATTTTTAAGGGGCACTTCCAAACCACTTCAGAGCAAGGTGATAAAATCATTACTACTTTTTTTTCTAAAAAAATATTTTGCTGGATTGGGGTGGGAATGAGGGCTGCAGTCTTTGTTTTTTCAGTAAGGAAATGGCAGTAACATGGACCAGATCACCATATTTTTTTCCTAAGAGGGGCTATTTAGAAGGGTGTTTTGCAAGGTTGTTGATTATGTACAGTAAGAAAATAACAGACAATAATATTCACTGCAAATGTTCTCTTAAATGTATATTGATTCTGTGGTTAGACCAAAAAGAGATATGTGTGATCTTGAGAGAGTGTTTTTGGTAAGACGAATTGTGCCTTACAGGAAATGACATAGATGTATCTCCACGTTAGCCACTTACTTCCTGTTTAAATTGTGAGGTTTACTAGACAGGAAGTAAATTCCTGGAATATGGGAATCATATTTGTAGCCTAAAAAAAGTGTTATTTTTCTAAAACACCTATAATAAAACAAACATCTCTTCTATGTCTTAGGATCCCTGTTACATGTTTCCTGTGGCCAGTTGCTCACAGACTTCTGAACCATAGCCAGTTTGCTTACATGCTGTTGGAATAAATTTTGAGTGAGTTTTGGTATCCTAAAAAATAACCTCCTTCTCCTCCTCCA
The DNA here is from genome assembly GCF_059951505.1 of Python bivittatus. NCBI lineage: Eukaryota > Metazoa > Chordata > Lepidosauria > Squamata > Pythonidae > Python > Python bivittatus. Next base: position 5,226,821 of record NW_028277042.1, on the reverse strand, counting down.
TTTGTAAACTCTTCCGGCCCTTGTAGAAGGAAAAAAAATGTTGCCTTTGCTTCAAAAAGGAAAGCATAGTATGGTTTCCCTCAATAGCCTGGTTCATACAGTAGGCAAAGACGGTAGTGTCGTATTGTCACATAACATGCTGAGCCACAAATTAATCAATCATGTTTTAGCCTAGTCTAACATTACAGTATGAACTCAGTTTGTGGGTTGCAAATACCAAACCGTTTTGACTGGAAAGTGAAACAGACACCATTTTTCACTGGAGCTGCTACCTTTTTCTGAAAAGGACCTTATGATGAGTTAGTCCATTGACTAGCCTAGGTTAGCTATCTAGTCAATCATAGGCATCCTGGGGCCCTCCAGATGCTTTCAGCTGCAGCTCCCATTAGCAACAGTCATCATAGTCAATGGGCAGCATGGGTGAGATTCATACACCCAAATATCTGGAGTGATGGTTTGCTTTCAATGTATTTGGGTTGGCAGTGACTTTCTAAATAGATGTCTCCTCTGGCTTTGTCCACTGATAGAGATCAGGAAGTGAAAGCACCTGTTTTGATCTCAAAACAGCTTTTTCAATGGTGAAATGTTCTATTTTCAGCATTCTGCCAGTGTGTCTGGCTTGACAGAGAGGGTTTATTGCTCACAACAGAACTCTTGTGAGCTCAGAATACCACCAAAGTGCATGAAAACAGTCTCTTATACCCTGAGCCCAGGAGAAAAATTTTGGTAGCTCACAGTTGGAAAAGTTGGAGATGGCAGATGTTGCTTGACCAAGCTGTTAATATGTGGTAGCTTCTCAAAATATACTGTTTTTTGGGGGGGGGGTGTTGAAATATGTGCACATTTATATAAATGCAATTGTTTGGCTGGCTGTAATGACATTACCAAGCAAGCAGTTAATCTGATTTTTAAAATCTACAATGGAGTAGCACTAGTTATCTCAAAAATTGCTTTGCTTTGTTTTTTTAATACTTAAGAATAAGACTAGAAAAAAGAGAAGAGAAAAAAAGGAAACGAAGAAAGGAATGTAAAAGCTGTAAAATTAGATAAAAGTTTACAAAATATTAAGAAAAACATGTCATTATTCTACTACAGGTAGTCCTCAGTTAATAACCACTTATTCAGTGACCAAAGTTACGATGGTGCTGAATGAGTGGTGGTTATGACCAGTCCTCAAAGTTCTAGCTGTCCCAGCACCCCTACGGTCATGTGATTGAAATCTGGGCGCTTGGTAACAGGCTCATGCTTATGACAGTTGCAGCATCCTGTGGTCATGTGATAGCCATTTGTGACTTTCCCTGCCGGCTTCCCACAAGCAAAATTAATGGGGAAGCTGGCAGGAGGTCACAAGTTGCTCGGGTAACTCCCCCCCACTCATGTACCTCCAGCCCCTCGGCCCTTGTGCCTTGCTAGCCATCTGCACACCCTTGCACACTCTCCCTGAGCCTTGCTGTGCTCGCGCCACACCCCTCTGGCCACTTGTGCACCCTCCCCCGCCCAGCAGCAGCCACCCCAAGCTTTGCCCCACCTCCCCTGCCACTCACACACCCTCACGTAACCTCTCCCACCTGGCAGAAGCCACCTCAAGCCCCGCTGTGCCGCACCTCCCCGGCCACCTGCATACCCCCTCACTCCCTCTCCACCTGGAATTTGCAACTTCCTGCCGGCTTCCCTACTGATTTTGGTTGTTGGAAGCTGGCAGGAAGTTGTGAGGAAGTTCTCGCTTAATGACCTATGATCCTTGCTTAATAACGGCAACCAGGATAGCCAGGATTGCTGTCACTAAGCAGTGCGGTCACATGACATAGCGCTTTACAATTTGCGTTGCTTCGCGACAGAAATTCCAGTCCCAATTGCCATTGTAACCCAAGGACTACCTGTAGTAACATTCAATCAGTACAATATATGAAGAATTTTATATCAGTTTGGCTCTTTAAATATCATAATTAAAGTCAGAAATGAAGAAAAAAAGCCCAAATAGTAAGAATCGTCACTCAGAATAATAAGGGTTGACAAGTATGTCCAACTTGTCTGAGACAGTCCATTCTTGACTTTATGATTAATTAATTAGTGGGTTAAGACCTTGTGTGACAAGAAACCCAAACTTTGGGTGTAGAAGAAACCTATGTGCAGAGTTGTAATCCATAGTTAGTTTCCAAGTTAAATTTAGTGTCAGAATTTTTAAAAAACAATTTGAAGTTATTTTTGACGTTGATGCATATTCCCAGAATTTGGTCTGCCAGCCCTCTAAAGAAGGAATTGAGTGTAATTTCCATTGGGAAGCATAAAATGTCTTAGCAGCTGTTATCATGTACAAAGCCAACTTAGTATCTTTCCTAAGATTATGAGACATAGTGATGCTTAACAGAGAAACAGCTGGCAGGAAAGAGAAGTCGGAGTGGTTCTTTCTATCATGAATCATCTTCCAACATTGGTGAGGTTTATGATGTTGCCACCTGATATGAAAACTTTGTCTATGTTATGTACTCATCAACATAGTCTATTGTGCAGTTTTTTCCTTGATAGTCTTTTGAAGTTTCCATTTTTATGGGCAGTGAGCTGAGATTGCCATCAGCTGAAGAATTTTTAGTCCTTTGAGTTTTAGCTGAGTTGTTTAGTCTATGTACTTTGGTATCTGTTTCTCTGGAATAAATGTCTCTTTGAACATAAGTCAGCATGTATAGGAATTGTGCTGTAACTCTGCCCAAATTTGCTATTTTTTCTTAAAGTAACACTTCCGACGATTGTAAATATTGCACATATGTCCAGAGAGAACAGAAGACAAATTCTGTAATACTTCAAATGTTTCTTCTAAGGGGATACATACCATCTCTTGTTTTTGTAAGTATAGTATTAGTTGTGTTTTTTTTAAAGAAACACGAAACTTTTGATTGCTTAGGCAAGAACATTTTCAAATTGAAAAATGGGTTTTAATCTTTCAATCTGACCCAGATTTCTTTAACCTAGGATGTGTTGGGCTTCAGTTCCTGACACCCCAGTATCATGGGAGTTGTATCTGATGCATTTGGTGGACTCCAGATCAGTCAGGTCTGCTCTAAATCAAATAAACACACTCAATTTTGTAACATCCCCCCTCCCAGAGTGCAGTCTAACTACAGTCAGAATAACAAGTAAAAAAACTGCAATTAAACTTGCGCGAAAGCAATAAAATCAATATACCCCAAATTTACTCACCGTAGAAAGAACACTAAGCCCTTGCCATTTGCTAAAAGCATTTACAACCAAACACCACCACTCTGTAATTTTATTGTCATCATATGCATTAGTTCACAAATCCTTCCTCCAATTACTTTGCTTTATTCAATAAGTAAACGTTCAGATCTTTCTTAAATGCATGCAAAGATATGTAAAGCCGGAGTTGGGGGGAAGAGAATCCCATAATTGGTAGTTACCAGATACCTGAACAGGCAAAGGAGGACATAGAGGATTGGAAAGGAGGACACACTTAACTTTCTTGGCATCTGCAACAAAAATTATAGCGAAAAAGTGCAAAAAAAAAAAAAGGGTACTCAGGCCTACATGCATATGAAATTACTTTTTCCAGCACCAGAAAGACTGGTTTTTCAATCACAGTATTTTTCCAACGAGTCTTTATGTTCAAGAACATATGCTAGCAATAATATGGAATCGACCGCAATGTGCTTTTCAAATTCCACCACAGAAACTTAGGACGAGTCGCGCGATCTCCAAACTCCAGTGATCATAGATACGAAGGGGCTGGATTGAAGCTGATGGCTGGAATCAGGAGATGAATTAAATAATATAAATCTACGCTGTTGAGTCTGTGACAGATGAAGAAAAGAAAGAAGCGGACAATTTACAAGGTCACAATACATGAAAGCTTCAATGATTGCTGCTATGAAAACAGTCCAATTTAAAAAAAAAAAAGACACTGAAAAAGCTAGACAACATTTGATTTTAAGGCTATGCCTGCTGGACGGAGGGTATGTCCTTCTTTTGCTAGATGTCTGGTAACCCGAGCCACAGAGCCTTAAACACCAGTACTAAATGAAAAAAAATTGGGGATTTACAAAAATGCAGCAGCTTCCATCCCTCATGATGCAGTTGTTCAGGGAAGACCCGTTGGAAGCATAGGAAGGCACAAAAAATGGGCCAGAAGAGCTAAGCTTGCAGAGATCTAGAGATTGGAGTGTTCTTAGATCATTTTGACAAAGCCTATATTTGAATCTTGGTTCTGGGAAAAGTTGCAGCCAACTTTAAGCATTGTGTACTTCGAAACGTTCATATGCTTGGGGCCAAGGGTGCAGTATCCTGTTTTGAATCATAACTGGGCAAAAGTACAATTTGTGGCATGGATGCTATTGAATTAGATTGACTGTTAACATTGTTTGGGAATAGGTTGAGTATCTCCTATTGGATGAAGGACATGTATTTGTTGGCAAGGGGTGTGAATCTGCTGCTTGAGAATGGGGAAAAAATGGGCATGGCATATATAAAAGGCCCACACTATAACACAACAACGTTCAAAGAAATGAATAGATTCATATTCCCAGTGGTGTTGACATTTAAATTTCTAAGGCAGGCTTTGGGTTAGGTTAGGCTGACGGGCTTAATTTTGGAAAAACAAAATACAGAGGGAGCTGGGTTCTTTGCCTCACTGCTAAATGAAAGTGAACAAAGAGATCTCATGAAAATTCAAAGTGGTGAACTGGAAAGTGATATAGAAATTGCATCAAATGTAGCCTAAAATATTCTAGCGGAAGCTGAAACAACTCCACACACCCCCAGATCACAAACTCTACAACGCAGAATTAAAAATTCTCTCAGGAGAGCTTTCAGTTTTGTAGTATGTATATATTAAGAAGTTATCTCTTTTCTGAGCTCAAATTTAAAGTACTGGTTTTAAGCCCTGGGTGTTTTTAGAGCTGGTTATCTTGAAGGCTGCCTTTTCTCATTTAAAGTCTGGACTTTAAAGCTGTCTTTTGAGGTCCATGATTCTGGAAAACGTCTGTTTTGTGAAGATTTATCTGCCACTTTACTTGCTGTCATTTAGAAACTGAAGACATGCAGCAGAAAATGCACATTGACATCTATTAAAATAGACGGCGGTGTATATTTTCTGCTTCTGTTTTTACTTCCTTTTTTAGTTTGCTCCTTACAGAGAATAATTGATTTAAAAAATTACATTGTGTATATTCCATTTCATTAACCTTCATTTTTAACTCTGCTGTATTCTCTTCTTGAAGTAAGCCTCTCCAGGTCTTCTGAACTCATGAAGAATGAGCTAAAAGATTAAATAAAAGCAATAGTAACAACAGTCTGTATGATTGCAGAATCCTAGGGAGAGATTTAACTTGAATTAAAAGCTATTTCCATGCTTTTTCTCATCCCATTGCTTAATGCATCCGTTTCATAAGTATTAATGTAGAGATGTATTCAATTTCTTCATTATGTTGCAATCTATAAGTATGTAACTATTTATACACATTATGTGCACATTTCCCTAGCTGGTGGGCATTTGTGTGGATTTTATGAACATTCCACACGATATAAATTGAACAAATAAAGAAATAAAAATTGTAACTCAAACATTTCATTGCAGAATTGAAGTGCACGGTCCAAAAGTGTTCTGTTTAGCAGGTGGGTCAGGAAGTGAGAACTAGGCTGTTTCCTAACAATTACGGAACAGCAAAATACTCCCCATCACTCATAATCAGGAGGGCCCAGGTAGCATCATTGAACCTGCTACCTGGGCCCTAATTTCAGATTTTTAATGTGTTGCAGTGATCGGCAGTTGAAGATTATGGAGTAGGCACTAGCGTCCTATTCTCTGCACCATCCGTTACCAGCTAGGGAAGGTAACTATAAACCAATCAAGTGTTGTAGGTTTGAATTCAGCAGGAGCCCTGGTTAGGAAAGGTGCTCCTGAACATGAGGAGAGAGCTGAAATAATACTGCAGAATTAAGTAGCAGAGTTTCTTCCTCGTAGTTGCGACTGAATTGCAACTATTGGAAGCTCCTAATATAAATGACCTAGATTCAGAGTATTGGTTTGGTCCAGCTGTCAGTGAATGCTAGCGAACATTTATTATATTTGAAGTAAAAGGTACATTGATTAAGAAATCCACAGGACAGAAAAGCCTTATGCACCTACAACTTGAAGAGAGGGAAACGCAAGAGGGAGGGAAAGAGACAGGAAATTCCATTGATCTCTTAAACACACAGAGTCTCCTTTAATATACAAAAGAACAGATGCGAAGCAGACACTGGGACAGCGCGTGAAGTTCCCCTTATCTATCTATCTCTCCCCCTTTGCCCTAGTGCTGAAAGTAGCGTTGTAGAAGCAAAGAGATGATGTAGTCTCCAACCTCATCTGGATAGCCCTGAGTCGCCCTGCTCCTTGGGATCGACTGATAGCAGAGAACCAACTGTTTGTTCTTGTTATTTTCCATCAAGTCATATCTGACTCTTGGGGACTCTGTGGTTAAAAGCTCTCCAAGCTGTCTTGTCTCTTGACATATTGCTCAATTCTTATGAGTGCATTCTTGTAGCTTCCACGACTCGATCTACGCACCTCATGCATCGTCAGCCTCTTCTTTTCTCTTCATGCACCTTGCTCAGCATTCTCCTCTTTTCCATAGATGCATCAGCCCTCAAGACACACCCAAAGTTTGGCAGGTTTTGTTTTATGATGCTTGTTTCCAGTAAGCATGCAGGCTGGATTTCCTCTAGTTTTGAACAGTTGATGGCTATCCAAGCAATGCAGAGCAGCTGTCTCCAGCACCACTGTGCAAAGGAATCCGTCTTCTTCCTCTCACTCTTGCACTGAGTCCTTCCGTGCATCTGTACATCATAGCAGGGAATATAATTGAGTTGCCCATTTTGGCTTTTGCTTTAATTGAAATGTCTTGGTCTTTCAGGAGTTTATCTGGGCCCCTCAGTGCCTTTTTGGCCACCATTATTCTTCTCTGAATCTTTTTATTTTCCACACTCACCACCTTTATCAATTTTGAAGCCTAGACCATTGTAACTGTCAACTCCTTCTGCCTGTTGTCTTATTGTTTATCTTAAGTTCCTCTAGTACACATCATCTTTTATGTTCAAACAGAATCCAGCTTTTTCACTCTCCTGTTTTACTTTCAGAATGATCGTTCTTAGGTCTTCTTCTGGTTCTTCAGTCAAGACTGTGATTGAACACTGACACTCAGACAGTATTGCTTGCATCCCTCAGGGTACTGACATTCCTTCGACCAATTTTGACACCAACCTTCAATTCTTCTGGAGCTTCCTTTATGTTTCTTCTTTGTTCACTTTAATCTTGAATATATATTGACTAAAATAAATTAAATAGGCATATGCCTGCTTGCTGTGTGCCTCCAAACAGGATGCAGTATTAAAATGTGCCTTTTATAAAACATCAATTCTTATATGGCATAAAGTAATAGAATACATACGTTTGGACAACAGACTGATTATAAACTACATGACAAAGTAGCAACAGTGGTGTGCTGGAATATCTGCAAGAAATATGGTTTGCCTGCAAGCAAGAACTGGTGGGACCACAAAACGAAGTGATAGAAAATGAAGAAGCTAAAGTGCTCTGGGACTTTAGAATTCAAACAGACAAGCACCTGCCACACAACAACACAGACTTAACAATTGTTGGTAAGGAAGACAAAAAAGTCTGGATAGTGGATATTGCAATACCCGGAGACAGCAGAATAGAAGAGAAAGAACTGGAGAAAATTACAAAATATAAAGATCTGTAAACAGAAGTAGAACGACTATGGCAAAAGAAAGCAAAGATAGTACCAATAGTAATAGGTGCCTTGGGTGCAATCCCAAAACGTCTGGAACACCACTTGAAGACCATCGGCATTGACAAAAATCACCATCAGTGAATTGCAAAAGGCAGCTTTACTTGGAACAGCTTTCATCTTGCAAGGATACCTTTAACACCATCAAACAACAACATCTGCCTATCCCAGGTCCTTGGGAAGGACTCGATAGATGGATAATATAAAAATGCCATATCCAGTCTAAACATCTGACTACTGTGAAACCAACAATAATATATTAAATTTATATGCCGCTCAACTCCCAGCAACTTCTAATAGATTGCTGGATAATTCATACTAACACAGCAAGTCTTTCTCATTCTCTGTTGATTAGTTATTATAACACGATGAAATCTAACCATGTACTAAGTCAACTATGTACTTACGGTTCTGTTAACCCCCCACCCCTGACCAGCTCTCATGGTTTCGACTGTATTCTTCTGGCAACATAACATTGCAGTTATATTTTGGGGAGAGTTTTTGTGAAGGGTCAGCAGGAAGGGGCAAGGTTGGTGGTAGAGATCAAAGAGTAAAATTATAGTTGAAAAGTTTAGCTTAAACCAAAAGCAGTTTCGGAGGCCACAGCATTGTTTTTTGCATTCTTGGGATTGCAAAACTCAGTGTTTGCTGTTAGCTCTGAATGCTTGAGAATGGAGTGTTTCAGAAAGATTTCCCAGTGCATACATTTAGACAGCAATGAAGCCCATCCTCCGCTCCAAATATGTTCTTAAAATCTTTTTTCCACAAGTTTGGGAACTGTAGCTCCTTTGCTCCAATGATTTAAACCAATTCAGAAGCCTGGGAAAAAAATTGCATGTCTCCAAATTGTGGTTTCTGTTGCAAGAACTAGAAGCTATTACAGATTCCACTGTCTTAGTCAGATTTCTCAGAATTTCCTGACGTTCCGTTTAATGTGAGGTGTGCAGCTTGGTGATATGGATGCTGAGCACTTTCCTAAAAACCTTGGATGTGTCTTTGAGAGCCTTTCGAAAAAAGTGCAGCTGAATTCTAATTTTTTGCATCACAGAATGAAGCAATAAATCAGTGACTTGAAGAATAACAATAGGAAGGATGGCTAATTTTAAATGTCATTACATTCAATTTGGTTTTGTCCTGACTTTTTGGAGGGGCCCAGCCATGTCATTCAAAAAGAAGTATAACCTTCACCTAGAAGAGAAGACATGTCCCTGCTTTTAAGACTGAATTCAGGGATTAAAGTTAAACCATGACATGGTGAAGCATTGGTCTTAAGGTGTGCAACTCTCTAATTGAGGAAGGGATCAATTCAGCTTGCAAATGTTGTTCTTTCAAACTCCCATCTGAAGTGCAGGGATAATTCTTCTGGTCTACTTTATAGGTGGTTTTTAACAATCACAGAAATAATGGTTGCATGAAATGAATCTAAAGAGCCTTCAGTGAGGTTTTAGAATCCAGATTGTTAGTTTGGTGTGATAGTCTCCAAAGATTGATGAAAGGCATAGTAACTGTTTATAAAATTCTGGAAAGGAAAGTAGGAAAAAACACTGAAGGCCTAAGTGTGCCTATTCATTTTGGGGAGGGGGGGCAGAGGGGGAATTGCTGTACCAAAAGTCAAACAAGCAGCACGTCTTTGTTGCAAGAATTCACAGATGTGTGAAACTGGGTATAATTTATTGTATCCGCGTGTGAACATGGTAATTCATTTTAAGTTTTCTTCAATTCTTTTGAAGAAAAGAAAAGTCCAATTCTTTTCTGTTTTGGTGTAATGGAACAGAATGCTATTGTTTTGAATTTGCTTGAGGGAAACTGTATAGTGTCAGTTTGGTAGATAAGTCAATCAAGTTGGGTTTGGGGAGGGCAAGGATGCAGATTTTTTTCTTTTTAGTACTACTGTGACCAAGAGATCTAGAAGATAATGGTGATTGATGTCTGTTGCTTACAGATACAGACCCCAAGGAACTTTGATGTAAAGTTAGACATTGGGGAAAGGGAAGCAGGGCAAACAAAGGAAAATATGAAGTACAGTGGTACCTCTAGTTACGAACTTAATCCGTTCCGTGACTCTGGTTGCAACTCGAGTTGGTCTCAAGTCGAGGTAAAGTTTCCCATAAGGTTCAATGTAAATACAGTTAATCTGTTCCGCCCTCCGAATTTGGTCACACCACGAGGCAAATTTCCCCATAAGGTTCAATGTAAATACGGCTAATCCGCCCTCCGAATTTGGTTGCACCAAATTTCCCCCATAAGGTTCAATGTAAATATGGCTAAACCGTTCTGAAACATATGCATTTTATTTTTAAACCTCAAAAACCTTCCAAACACCACAAAACACACCACAAGCCTCACCGAACGTCTCCTTGCTACCGCGATCTCGCCCACAGGAAGCTGCGACCCCGTGGCAGCAGGGAAAATGGCCACGGATCCGGTTCGTAAGTAGAGGCGGAGTTCGCAAGTAGAGGTAAATTTTTGGGGCCGGAGCTGGTCGTATCTTGAAAAATTCGTAAGGAGGGGCGTTCGTAACTAGAGGTACCACTGTATTTCAGACACACTTGTCAATGAGCTAAATTTGGAGCACCGAAAAGAGAGGCCAATGAACATAAGTCTCAAACCATATGCCTGTCCAACAAAGTAGGTTAGTTCTCTTCTACTTGGACTCTTTCCAGATGTGTCAGCTTTAACTTCCATCATTCTTGGCACTGGTTCTGATGGTTAGGGACTGCAGCCATTTGAAGGACATGCAGGTTGGTCAAGATTAAGGTAAACTGCAGTGCTTTCATTGAGTAGGAAGCATGTAGAGGTAGAGTAAGGCTTTGCGAAACGTCATTGTCGTATATCTGTAAGTCCACTCTGGTTCCTCCAGGTGTGCTATGTGACAGTACCCAGAACTCCCAACCAACATGGTCAGTCCCTGAGAATTCTGGACATTGGGGTCTCAACGTATCAGGAGAGTCCCAGGATTAGACATGTGACTATAAATTGTTAGGTCAGTAGAGTTGATACCAAAACAATGAAGGGGGTCTTTTATGGGGGAGGGAGCAGAGATTTACTGTTTAAAGAGGACCACCAGAGTGCACTGGCGATAATAAGCCTGGTGTTACAACTCATGTGGCCGATGAGCATGCTAGTGAATCGGCTCCCATGCCAACTTTGATCCAATTTGGAAAAAGAGCCATCCAACGTTTATCCATATTCTCAGAATCCTCTTGTAATGTCTCAAGATGAGGTCACTAAAATCTCATGAGATTTTGGCCATTTTTAATTTTTAAACTTGGAGCACTTGGGTCATTTTGCAGGATTGCATGATAGTGCCCAGGGCTTGAAAAAGTTTCCAGATCCTGCTTTATTACATAGCTGCCCTTGTTGGAACATAATACTCTTCAGCTAGATTAGATTTACTGTAGGTCTGGCAGAATGTCAAGTATGTGGGGTAATATATAATGCTATGGAGTTTGTTTTGGAGAGCTGATGGGAATTCCACTGGGCTGACATAGAGATTAGGGTAGGGCAGTTGCGAGCTGGTGGGGCAGATGCAAGGATGAATAACAAATATTTTCATTTTTGTAGTGGGAAACACGGATGATCTTCCAAGTTGTTTTTCTGTCTAGTCTGAAATATGACAGTGTCTGTTGATTTTTAATATCTTTCCACTTCATATCCAATGTGTACATCAAAATAAATAAGACAAAAAGGAGGACATCTGCATTGGCTGCTTTGGTTTTATGAGGTTGCTGTGATCTGAAGAATGTCTAGGTAATTAGAGATGTGATGACAAGAGAAGTTATTTATGTCCTTATCGTTCGAGTAAAGCTTGAGGAACTGATCTACTGAGCTACACGTCTCCTGAAGTGAGGATTCGGAATCTTCACCCGCATTCCAATGGTTACTACAGAAATGCTTGCAAGGACAGCCCTCTTGGGAATGGGGTGCTTGTTCGTCTGGGATGAAAATTTTGTATAGGTTGGAAGACCTTTAGCTTTAAACCCAGGCCAAGAAGAGGATCAGGAGGTATGGAAGTGAAAGAGGCAGGGAGCCCAGAAGCTAGGTATGCAGTGTTTGAGAAGCAGAAACCCACAGGCAGGTAAATGAGTACTGAGAGAGAGAGAGAGAGAGAGAGATGGAGTTTGGGGAAATGGGAAGAGATGAGAGAGAGGTAAAGTCACTTCACACATTGCCTTGAACCTGGAAATGTTTTGAGAACCGGACATTTTTCTACTTCCATAATTCTGTTTATATTTCGTATATATTGGCTTAGCTTTTGATGAAATGCCTGACCTCTTCCTCTTCCATATTATGATGACCTACTTCATGAGAACCTCTTGTCTGAAAGAGAGGGGAAGGTTTTAAACAGAATCCTACCTATCTGCATAGTGCTGCTTGTCATAACCCAGTCACCATCTTCAAAATAGTTGCTATACCATTGGGGTCCCCAGCGGGATTCCTGGATATTGATGTGCTAAGGAAGACTTCCTTGGATCCCTGCCCCACCTGACTTTTAAAAAAAATACTTTTAATTAAAAATAAAAGTGGGAAGCTGAGCCCTACAACAAAAAGCAGCAGCAAGAGTTCCTGTAAGATGGAAGGTGGTTGTAATTTGACGTTTTATTGAAAGTGTGATAAGGAACAGCCCTGAAATTTGCTTCCCAAGAAAACTGGTTGTCCTTCATTCTACCATGGAAATTATTTTGGATAGCGTCCAACAACAGGGACATCCACAGTGATGGTCAATGACTTCAGAAGGGCACATCCAAAGCCCTTCTCCTTTTTAATATCTGTTACACACATTGTGTACACACATAAAAAGGGGTGGGACTTTGATCACCTGATCATACTGCCATTTTGAAGCTAGTGTCTATCGCTGTGGACACCCCAGCCCAGTGTGCTTTTCAAATTCCAAATGGGATCGCTTGTCCGAAATTTTGGGAAAGTGGTTGGAAGCTACCCCCATTTTCCTGCTGTTAGATGATTTAGCAGTATAATAACTTCATATTGCAGATGAAGGAAAGTGGCTTAAGAATACTCATGAGAAAGATAGGATTTTGTTCCAGGGCTTGGTGATGAGTTGCATCAGCTTCTCATCTAATAATTGCAAAGTAATTAAAGCTAATCAGCTCCATTATGCTTTTTGTTGGCATCTAGTCTGGCTTTAGTCATTAGGATTTGCCTAGGCTGGTCATAATGTTTGCTATAGATTTTAAGATAGATGTGCCACCCAAATGGCTTGTTAAAGCAGCAAGGTTCTTGCCGGGCATGTCTTGTGAACTCTGGCTGATCTCCATTTCCGAAAATACCCCAGCTGTGCTTTGATCTTTGTGACTAATTATAATTTATAAAACAGGTCAAAAGGTGACTTTTTGATTAGCATGGCTTTCTAGCAGTTAATTCCTAACCACAGATTAATTTGGGGGTAGGGGGGAGAAAGGATTAAATTTGCCTTGCAAAATGTCATATATGTGTGTATATGAGATAGAGAGAGAGAGAGAATAGACAGACTGAATGACTGACTGAATTTTTCAAACCGAAGTCAGTGGAAAATTTTCCTCTTGAGTTTCATGCTAGTTATTAGAAAAGCCAAGAATGTACTTTGGGTATTGTGGGTCTCAAACGGATCTTAACTGTACTGGACAGGAAGCCAAGTTATGGTGGTGTGGAAGATAACTGGAAGTTTACATTCTTAAGAACAAGCTTTCTTGTAGCTTCTTTTCAAAAATAAATTCCTTTCTTTGGGTTTCTAATTCATTCCTTCTTTTGAGTTTAGGAGAAATGGTACTGCTGAAAAAAAGGTTTAATTGAATACCCACTGAATGGAATTTCTACTATTTTGGAAACATATTCTACCCTTTCTCTAAAGAGGTACTTTAGGGTGGTCCACATCATTACTTTTTTGTTTTATTGATTTTATAGTAATTTCTTTGATTGTTGTAAGTCGTCCAGGGTGATTGAAAGTTGGGTGGTATACAAATTTAATAAATTATGATTATGATTCTTATGATTCTTATTATCCCCCCTCCCTCATTCTGTCCTCATAGCTACTTCATCAGGTAGGCTGAGCTGAGGGTGAAAGACCTGGTTTCCATACAGTGCTAAGCCAGGATTTAGTTGTTTCAGAATGTGAACCAAATATTAGACAGTGAATCATGGCTTATAGTTCCATAACTCATTTGAAGCCATGTTTGTTGTAGGCTAATGAATTTTAGTTTGCCTTAAGCATGGCTTCTTCTTGATCTGGATTCATTGCTGGGGTAGCTTGACACAGTAGGCTGCACTTTCACAAGGGATTTTTCTCGTGTTTTTATATTATCTCAGGAATATTTTCGTGCTTTTGCTGTGTCCAGATTAAATGGCATCCTTTTTTTATGTGTGTGTGTGTGCAGTAAGCATGTGTTACAAAAGGGGTCAATAAAGTGCCTAAGACACTTTCTTGAGAATCCCATGGACAGCCAAGAAAACAAAAAAAAATGGCTCATAGAATAAATGAGAATTCTCACTTGAAACGCAAATGACCGCGCTCAAATTGCCATATTTTGAATACATTATGCAAGGACCCAGCTCTCTGGAGAAGTCTATAATGCTGGGAAAGGTAGAAGGAAAGAGAAGAGGAGGATGGCCAGCAGCAATGTGGAGGGATTCAGTTGCAGTGACGATAGGGGTATCATTGAAAGACCTGAAAGACCAGGTTATGGACAGATCGTCATCAAGAAAATCTACGTGGTTGCTAAGAGTCAATAACGACTTGATGACACATAGTCAGTTGAGTCAATGGCAATGTGGTAGCAAAGGTCTGAGGTTCACCTTCTCTTCTGCTGTATGGAGAAATCCAGAGTCCTCTCTAAATTTTGCTACCCAGTTGGGCAAGCCGTTCCAGCAAAAGAGAGCATCGTTTCTAGAACAAGGCAGGCTGACACAGCTTCAGTTCATCTCTAGATCAGTTTTGCAAGGCTGAAAAAAAAAAACTGCCACATTTCAAAAATGTTTTTAAGCCCATGGTTTAACCCTGAGGCCGGCTGACTGTCCAGCTAACCCAAAGCCACCAAGGAAAAAGTTATTATTGCTGTCTGCTGTCTCTATGGGAATCTAGTCCTACTGTGTTTATTTTGGTACCTCTTGGTACTGTACAACATGAGTGTGAATATGAAAAGCCCTTTCTTTCCTTCTGCGTCTTTTATTTGTTTGTTTTGGGTCCCCCCCCCCCTTTCTTCCTCTACAAAGAAGAAGCAGTGCTGTAGAACAAAGCACCAGTCTCTCACTGCCTCTTTGATTTCCAAGAATTCTTCTAAGCTCTTCTTGGCCTTCTTAGAAAATAAAGTGCGTAACAACTGCCCACTGGTTTGTTAAGAATTCTGCTCATCTATGCCCAGACACACACACAACTAAATTGAGAGGATCAATAGCATCTTGGAGCTGGAGAGAGTCCTTCTTAGTTTGTTTTCTGGGACAGTCCCATCCTACGTGGAAGCCATTGTTTGTTTGTGCCAGTAACAAAATTAAAAATGGAGCCAGTGATTCCAAAGGTGCTCTCTTTGCACAATTTGGGGTTTAAGAATGTTTTTTTTAAAAATAACTGAAATGCATATAATCAAGGTGATATTTATGAAAATCAAGATTCTAATACTGCTTCATCAGCATATAATGGTAAGTCATAGAAGATGATAGAGCTGAAGGTGTTCAGACAAAAGCTAGATAGCCATCTGTCAAGGATGCTAACAGTGTTTTCCTGCAGCTGGTTGGACTAAGTGATCTCTGAGGTCCCTTCCATTCCTTATATTCTGTGATTTTGTGAAATCATCCTGGCACTTTGGGTGTGTCAGTCATCACTGATGCTACCCACACACAAGTGTCTGAAGTACTGTATCATTTGAACCCACTTTTATGAAGTTGCATGCATGACAACAGCAAAAATCTCAGTAACATATGAACAGAGCACAAGCTGTTTTGTCAACCCCTTTGAAGATATCACGTATGTGGCATCAGTGCTCTGTTTCCTTCACTTTTGACCATATGTCTCTCCCGGGACCTTTCCTTCTCATCCTTCGCTCGTGGCAATATATCTTAATTAAAAACACAGCTCGTCTTTTGGCATATTAGGGTTGAAATCCAGTTCCATCCTCTGTCTTTCTGAAACGATCCAGCTTAGAGGCTTGATGACAGTTTTCCTTGACCGAATTTGGTCTCTTTTGACTCCTAGGTTGGGCACATGTTCTGTGTTTTGCAGCGACCATCCAGGTGGTTGAAGAAACGGCTTCATTAACATTCAAATAAATGGTCATGAAATGATGAATAAATAAGATCAGCAGGAAGAGTGGCGGCAGAGAGAAACTGCAGCTGAGATAGTGGGGTATTTAAAGAAGAGGGCTGAGGAACAAAAACCAACTAAGAGATTATGTTAAGCAGCCACAACCTGCAGTTCTTAGGTTGATAGGGCACGGTGGGCTAGCTTCAAATGGGGTAGGGTAATTTGCAGTGCAGACTAACAAAGGATCCCAGCCATTGCCTTAGGGTTTTTGGTGAACCAGGCCATCCAATACATTTCACATATTTTGATATAACCGGTTAGGTGAACACAGCTCTTGCGCTTTGCAGCTATGTTGTGTGAACCCAGCTTTTTGGTTGGTTCTCAGGTATGTTCTTTAACTCTCTCGTAAATCTCAAGTTCTCAAACTTTTCATTGATTTGTGAGGCTCTGAGAGCTCCATCTGAAGAACTGCAGAAAAGCACTTTTGGACTAGATTCATCAAGTCGCTTTAAACGGGAGAGGGTTCGATTTAATATTTAATGTGTGAAACCATCTTTTGCATGGCTGCTATAAAATGTACTTACGATGTGGCAGCAGGGGCAGGACAACAGCTCCAGTTTCAGTGGGCTACTAAAAACTGTAGCTCCAAGAATATTTCCCCCAATTGCATGGCAGGGCTAACTGAGATACGAGAACCAGATCTTGTATAGGTTTATTTTTTTTTCTAGTTCTGGTATAACAGCCTTCCCCAGTAGGACCCCTTCCATGTGGGTTGGGACTTTTCACTCCCCAGACCAACATTTAGAAGGGACCTCACTGGGGGAAGTGGGGTTCTTGGAGAAGAAGATAATTAGACCTGCATACCTGAAGGAGACTCTGGAACGTTCTGAAATTCCATGAAGGAATCCTGCTAAGGGTTGAGTTGGGATGGGATGGGATGAGTTGGTTTTGGTTCTGGTTCTGCTCTGCATTTCTCCCATGATTAAAGGCAACTGGCTTCATCTCTCAGAGCAGTGCTTCTCAACCTTGGCAGCTTGAAGACGTGTGGACTTCAACTCCCAGAATTTCCTAGCCAGCATGGGAAATGAGTTTTCCACACTCAGAAGACAGCCAGCCTCAAGCCATTTATGTATTAGCACCAAGGACATGGAGATGTCCTTGAAGTCACCCAGAGTGCAGCTTGAGAAAGGCTTACCTTTGCTGCACATCCATGCTTCCTCGGGTATGTGTGTCAATGCTTACAGTGCTCACCAGGAGAAGAAAGAAAGTGTTCTGCAAACTGGATGATAGCACAAAGTAAACCTGTTTTAGGGCATATGTTACAATTTTTGCCTCCATCTTGAACACTATTATTCATTTTCACCAGTCACAATTGGGGGCCATGCAAGAGATGCAAAAAACAGGCTTGGGGGCTGTGTGTGGTCCTAAGTGTGTGGGTTGCCAATTCAGGAACTGGTGTTGATTCCTGAGAAACCCAAACGCTGGGATCCCATAGAGTTCCTACACAATATTCAAAAGGGTCTTCATTGGAGAAATTCAGCCTCAACATATGGAAGGTTGGTAATTGAAGATAGGAATTGTAGTACAAAGCATCTGGAGGACATTGGGTTGGGAAACAGATCTGTGGCAAGTCAATTGTTGTGATGTTGGACAACTTTTCATTATTACCAGCTGAAGATCCAGACAAGAGAGCTGCCAAGTTGGGCAATCCACCTGGTTGCTTATCAGCTTCTCATCTTGGATTGATTCAGCTACTAAAAGGGGATTTGTGGCTGAAACCTGAAAGTAAAAAGTCCCTTTGGAAGATAGAGCTTAAAGGACTTGTTGAGAATTACAGTAAAGTTCCTCAGAACATAATAGAGATGGTTAAAGGAAATGAAAACTGGATTGTTGGCTAGGGTTGGAGATCACACATTGATCCAGATGAAGAAAGAAGGCCAGTAGAAGTTCTTTCATCATAGACATCTGGATGGTTTCCTTATTTTAAATCCATCTTATCCCACCTGGCCCCTTGTAGAAGTCCTGGGACAGCAATTCCCAGAACAGAAAGCTATCTTAGACATTCCCAGGAACTCGATTGAATTCTGAGGCAGGAAGAACCAACGATTGCAGATTCCCAAAAGTCTTGAGAGAGACTGGCTATTCCAGTTGGAGATTCAGCTCATCCTATTTTCCCAGTCAGTGATTAACAGCATTTTTGGCATTGTGGTTGTCATGGAGCCAGTCATTCTTTGGTCTCCAAGCTGTGAAGATTTATACGTCAACGACTTCTGAGGGAGTAATGGCGGATTGAAGATGGCTCTGTTTTTGTGGAGCCGATGGCCGCAGCAGTTAGGAGAACCCAATGAAAGGTCTGGCTCTTTGGAACCATCTCCGGATAAAGGGGATGCCTGGATCACCCACAAGTACTCCTCAGAGAGGCTCCCTGTGAAGAGATTGCAAATTTGTGAACCCTAGCGGGTTGAGCGCTCTGGGAATCGCGGGAAACATCGAGCCCAAGCTGCAGGCGGAGCCTTCCAAAGGACATTAGATTTACTTTCATTTCCTCTTTAAATTACTATCAGAAACTACTTATTTGTGCTTTATTTGGAAATTAAAAACCTTCTGAAAGGCAAGTTGCTGCACACCGGGAGAATTTCCTTCTATCTGGGAAGAAGGAAGATTTAAGTAAGTCTTAAGATTAAAAACAAAAACTTTAACTTTTAGAAAGCAGCGAAAGTGAGCTAAGCATATTGACTGTGGACAGTTAAGAGGCCAGATGGATCTGAAAGAATAGTTTCTATGGACTGTTCTGAATTTTATAAAAATATAGCTGATGATTTTGGAATTAACTGTAAGAAGTTTTACAGTGGGAAAGTTTCTATTCTGAAAATAAACAAAATAAAAGATAAGACTGGGCTTTGTAGGTTAATTAGAGAGAACCAGAGAGCGATTAAAGGAAAAGATAGTTGTTAACATAATGGAGGAATATTGTCTTACTACTGGAGAATTTAAATCTGTTTGGGAACAATGTGTTCAGGACTTAATCCTAAAACTGCATCTAACAGAGGTTATAGAAGAAGAAAAGGTTCCACTGGATAAAACAGAACCTGATGATGATTTGAATAAAGACTTTAAAATGGACTTTAAAAAATTGCCAGACTATAAAAGAGATATGCAAGATACGCAAAAAGATGCTGTGGATGTGAAATGGATTTAAAAATGCTTGACTATAAGGAGAAGGAAATTGTAATGGATATATTAACTTTTATGGTTGATATTTTAATAATTAAAAGAGAGATCCAGATTATAAATCAGAAGAGTGACTTTGAGAATTATTTTGTTTTGGATCCACAGAAGGGTAACACTAAATCTCTGAAGTTGTTTCTGAAAACAGAGAGGGAGAAAATGAAGAGAGACTAAGGTGTTCAAAGTGGACCGATCAGATCAGGGTTAAACTATAAGTTCTGATTTGGGGTTGTTATTATTGGAATCTTTTTCTTCTTTTTTCTGACCAGGATTATCAGACGTTGATTTACAGATGTAAAAGGGATTGGACTTAATTTAAAATACACACATTACTATGATTGGTATTCCTTATGCCTATGAGGATAGATCTTTTATGTTTTACTTATTAGAAAAAGTTATAAGTTAAAACGCAAAATAGATTTTAGTTGTCTAAGCTTAAAATATATAATTTACTCCTACCGGTACTCTTAATACTTTTGCTGAATAAGATGGATCAATGAATATTTTTTTACAGTTTGGCTATTGTTTAGGGATGAGAAATGGGAGGAAGAGGGTTTTTTCCTGTAATATTAGAGAAGGTGTTAAGTTACTGTAAATGCTTACACTTGTTTAGAGGGAGGGGAAAGTCACTTTTTATATGTCTTTTTCTTTCTCTTTCTCTTCTTGTTCCTTCTCTTAATATTTCTCTTTTTCTTTTTTGTTTGTACATCTTTTTAGTTTTGTATTAGCTTTTATAAAAAAGCTAGTACAAAACCTCAATAAAACATTATAAAAAAGATTTATATGTCAACAATTTATAAGTCTCTCTGAAAATGAAAGAAATGCTGGCTTTTCCTTAGAAAACACAATGCGAAACAGTCCAGTTAAACAATCTCTGGAAAACATTAAGTTTATTAACAGGAAGAGCTCCACAGATCAGCTGTTTTGCGTAGAAAAGGTCCTGGGTTTAATCTATCCTGCGTGGATTTGGCTGTTTTTAAGGATGAGCTAGCAGTCTCTCTGGAGCCTAGCACGGCTGTTGCAGGCCAGAATGGTGTTTGAGTTTACAGTTTAACTAAACTGAGTCCAGCGGCTGAGACCAGAAGGAATTATGGGCTTGCTGGCGGCATTTGGCTGGTCTTGTCCGGGCTCAGATGCTAAGCAGGGTTGGGCCGGGTTTGGGCTTGGATGGGGAAATCCCAGGGCTGCAGGTTCCACTGGGAAGCTGAAACAGCAATCCAGATGAAATCAAGTTCTGTATTGCTGCCGAGTAAATTATTTTGCATATTGCAAATGAGAGAGAGAGAGAGAGAGAGAGAGAAAGAATACTATCATGTCCAATTTAGATGGCATGATCTTGACTCCTCCAGTGGTTTGACCATGGGTCTATCCTTGCACCCAGGATCAGAGCTACCAGGAAGGTCCCTTCTGCCCTTACACTGGTCACTCTGGATTGCCTGCATTGAGCACTCGGTAGCTCACACTTTTTTGCTCTTTTTAGCCCTGCTGGCCAAAACCATGGGCCCGAAAGTTATGATTTTCTATAGGAAGCATTCCCACTAGAAAAATGTAAAACTCAGTCTTTTGTAGCCCACGCGGCGGATTGCTCAGGTGCTACATCTTCTAGGAGAACAGCCCTCTTGATGCTTAGGAGTGCCTTTAAGGCCACAGTTTAAGTAAGATAGTCTTAAAGGTTAAGGAAGATAAGGCCCCAGCGTACACTGACGGACACTGCCATTCCTGGAGACTCAAACTCACTTGTGAGTCAAAAGGAACCGCTGATTCTGGCAGCAGGATTGTTTTGTTTCCGTTGTAAGCCGTTTCCTGGCATTGCAAGCCAGCTCGGCGCTTCTCGGCCAGGGCACAGGAGTGGGAGGACCATGTGAATCACTTTCCTCCTTGACTGGAAGAAGATGAGCTCCAAGCATCACCCTTAGACTAGAAGGAACTCTGGTTTGTACCTGTAGCAAAATACGAGACAGTTCCTGCTGCTGTCTTTTTTCTGTGCTTCTCCTCTGCCCTGCAGAGTCCTTTGACTTTTGAGATCATGCTGTGGGGGCTTGCACAAAATGGTTGCTTTTTGAGGGCTTGCTTGCTCACAGAAGGACGGTCACGATGAGCTATCACAGTGAGCTACATGTACTAGTAGAGAAACTGATGACGTTCTTTTTCAGGTCCCCTTTTGGCCCTGAGAATGCTCAGTACTTGTTCTTCCTCCTCCTCCTCCTCCTCCTCCTCCAGCAGACTAACTTCCAAAGTTGTGAATTGCAGCCCTCCTACAATTTCACTCCCCCCCCCCATAAATACTTAAGTCAGGCATAAGCATTCCTGGAAATATACATGAGGTTGGAGGCTTACTATTTTCTATTTATTTATATGTTTCAACTAAAATAATCTTTCCAAGTCAAGTTCAACCGACAGGAAAGGAGATGTTCGCTAGCAAGTTGGAATAACTTAGCGCCATATCAGGGACCACATTGGTAGGGGGTCCGTTCAATGAACTTGTCTGGCAGTAGATTCAGGACGGGGAAAAAAAACTCACTGCAGAAGGTATAAATATATAGTTGTCTCTCTATAGATGGCATTGCAGAGGGAGGATAAAGTCTGATTGGTGGGAAATTACTATTTGGTGTCTATTTAACATCAGCGCACAGTTTAGGAAGAAATTGGTGGGTTCAACTAGTGCGCCTCAAATCCAGTAATGATAAGATGTGATTCAGGCAGAAATTCTTTAACATTACTGTAATTTTGCTTGAGAAAACTTTTTTTCCCCCTTTTTGGTAGGTGCTTATGTTGTTTCGAAGTATATACCAATGGAAATGGGTATTGTGCACTTTTATGATTGCGGAAAAAAAGTCAGTATTATGAGCCTGGAAGGACCAAGATTCTCTCTTAATTATCACTATACAACAGTTTGAAAAACCCGACCCCCTTTCTGTCTTTCAACCGGGAGTGTTTTGCCACCAAGAGCCTCACTATGAGGACTCTTTACAAACTTGGACTGCATATACTTCCACATGTACTTAACCTATCATCCTTTCCCCCATTCATTGTCCTAAGTGGTCAAAATAATTATAACAATTGTTGTAACGCATGACATGGATGAAAAGTTCTGAGCCATTCCTTCCCTTCTCCTCCCTTCTTGTAGAGCTTACAAGTCTATAATACCTGGCATTACATGTAACAAAAATATATTTGGCAATAAAAATATGAAATATCAGTGAAAGACAAGCCTCTCTTTAACACCACTCCCCCAAAAGCAGCACATCCAAAGTCAAACAGCATATAGACCTCTCCTCTCCTTTGCCCTGTACAGATCATCTACAGATTACACCAGTTCCAAGTTTATTATTTTTTAAAGAAACCATGTTTTCCTTTGCAGCCTTTAGCTGTGGGGAAAAGGTAGGCTGAGATTTCAAAGATCCCCTGGGGAAAAATAGCTTGCCTCTTTGGCAAATAGCAGGGACATTTAAAGGCATCTTCTGCTGTTTTCCATCTGGGCCCACATTAAAAAGTTTCAAAGATCCTGGGATAGAGTTGGGAGGGATCATTTTGGACCCCACCTCCAACTCTCCTTGCACAACAGAGGAGTCCAGGTGAAAGAATAGAAGAGAGTATCTGTAGCTCAGGGGTGAATTGTGGAGTTCTTGATGGTCTCTGAGCTTGGTGGTTTGCTTCCAGACGTTTCGTTACCCCAACTAAGTAACATCATCTGGGCCCAGTGCCCTCTGAGCTTGGTGGTTTGCATGCAGACGTTTTGCTACCCAACTAGGTAACAATGCATTGATGATGTTACCTAGTTGGGTAATGAAACATCAACGAACAGACCACCAAGCGCGGAGAGCACCAAGAACTCCACAATAAAAGTGTCCCAGATTATCCAGCTTTTACTTGGGCCCGGCTCCACTGCCCCACAGCTCTTACCATTAGGAAGTTTTTCCTACCCTTAAAGATGGCAGAATGAGAGCCCTTGTGCAGAGCATTTATCCAGTGGTTCCTGAACCTTAAGAAAAATGGCTCATTTGTTTGCTTCAATATTCCAAAAAGCAAAGTTAGACCACACGGTCCTGGACGGCTTGGTCCCGGAGACTGAGTAACTCAAATGTTCTTATGTTTAATTTTTAAGAATACGGTTTGCATGGATAACACTCATTACAAAGTGGAAAATTTCCCCCTCTGCTGTGCACAACTCCCTCCCCTCCCCATGTTTATTTCCTCTTCTGTTTTTAGATTGCATCTCTTGAGCAAAGCAGAGTTTCACTTGCAGAACTTTTTAATGTACCCTTTCAGTGGAAGAACTCGGGTCTCGAATTTCCTGAGTGCACAAGATAATTGCACTCCAGTAGGTACAGGATGACGTACAAAATCAGGAGGAACCCCCAGGGACTTCCATTTAGAAGCATGGAATGATTCTCTGGGTAAATGGGTAGACAGAAGGTTAACGGGCTTTCTGCATAACTGGTCCTTTGTTTGAAGGACAGGAGGAAAAAGAAAGTCCCCCCCCCCATGAGAAAAGTGTGATAGAACAGTTTTAACCCACAATTGAAGTCCTTTGCAAACCAGAAAGAAATTACTTGAATGCAAAAGAATATACATAGATCACAAACAAGCCCCCCCCCGTTCTTTTGAAAGTAACAGTGTAATATTGTACAAAGTTGTTTTGGAATCAGCTGTGTTTCTGCAGGAATGTTGATAAATTTCACGCAATCATTTGGGAATTGAGGGGTTACGGTGACATCTTCAATGTTTGTTTCTTGGTTCATTATAAACCTTAAAAAGGCTGCCCAGCTCAAATCGCATGACACAATAAACTAAAAAGAAGGAAAAGCAACAGAATATAAGCATATATATATATATATGGTTTTATATTTATATATATATATATATATATATATATATATATATATATATATAAAACCATAAACAGACAATACATAAATGTAAAATGTAAAAGTTCACGGGCATCTGCTCTGACATTTCCACTTGCACATCTGGAATGATACAGTTCACAAAGGATTTGTGTCTTTAGTTGAGAGGAGGGAATAGTCTGCAGAATTATCCTTTTGATTTCCAAGATATTCACAAAGTTTCTATCTGTAATCGACAGGAAAAAGGATTCCCCGTTGGATAGAGATGGCTCCAACTGTAGTTGATTCCCGGAGCTGACTGGGTGGGCCATTCAGGGATAAACTTAATGATTATTATGGAAATGAAAAATCAGATTCTCCAATGGAAAGCGTGGCAACTCAAGGAGAAGATTAGGGTGATAATTCTACCAGACCTGAAAAGCTAGTTTTCTACATGTGGGTTTTGTTTCTTCCTTACAAAACGGACAAGTAAATTAAATTTTACTTACTTAGTTATTTTGTGCCCATAAGGGGTTCAAAACAACTCCATAGCATAAGAAATATACAGGGAAATTACATACCGTAAGAAACTGAAAATGCCCTGTAAATATTACCATAAATAAAAAAGATGAAAAGGAACCCATCTGGAAGACAGTGTGAAACCCCAGCCAAACCTTAAAAATCAAAATCTGGTTGAAGTAGGAAAGGTTTCCAGTGGGGGGAAAAACAGGAAAAAAAAAATTCCCCAGCTTGCTGGCTGGGGAATCCTGGGAGTTGAAATCCACACGTCTTAAAGTTGCTGAGGTTGAGAAACCCTGCCCCTGTACCACGCTGCGACGGTTGTTCCTTTTATATGTGTTAAGCTTTTCTCTTGAGAAGACAAAATAGTGTTGGGGGGAGTCTCTCCTCATGTTATCATCATCACAACAACCCTGTGAAGTAGGTTAGGCTAAGCATCCAAGCCCCCCCGACGTTTAGCATGCAAGGGGACTTCCAGGGGTGCCAAGAATAGGCTTGAAATACACTCAGCTGCATCCCCCATCGTACCCAAACCCATCTTAACAACTTTTTGAAGACTCGGGGATGGCTCTGGGTGTTTCTCAGCTTTAGTTCGACTTCCATGTATCCAGCCCAGGTGGGACACCAAGCTTTTGCTTTATTATATTCCTGCTGTCGGCATTATTTTTTAAAAGTTGGGGGCTCATCCTGTTTGCAAAGACTTTTTGGAAACTCCTGCAAGGAACGAGGGATTACACTGAAGCCCCAAAGTGCAGACGGAAGACGCTGTGCCTCATTTCTGTCATTAAATCTTGGAGATGTTTGTGGTGCGCACGCAGGTGCGGTCTCTGCGGTGTATATACCACCCTATTCCATCCGACTCCTAGGTTATAAATATATTTTCAGTGCATTTTCAGGTGTAATTAAAAATCTTGATTTTGATAAGTGGGTAGTTCTGGGCAACAGCCTGATTCTGTTTAGAGTGGGTTTGATCTTAGCATGACACCGATAGACCCTCACTCTTTAATCAGGGACCCCTGATCATTTATTAAAAGTCCTTCCTATTCCATTCAGGTCTTTGACTTTTGCTAATAAATGGAGCCGTGTTTTCAGTTCTACTCTTTCTCTGCAGTGTGTATACGGTATACCCCTCCCTGGGAGCTAAAAGTGCTTCGTAAAGCAGAGAGGAAGGAACAGGAATGACAAAAACATGGTGTGCCTAAACTAATTTGGCTAGGATTTGAACTAGGGACTTCCTATCAGATAGGCACTTACTGAATTTTAGATTCTGGACGTAATCTCTTCTTTGTCTCTTTCCCCCAACTTTAAATAACGTTCTTTGAATGATTAATGGAAATTAATATTAGTTCTGTCACTTTGGTGCTTTTATGCTAAACTGTGGGAAGTGGATAGTTTTGAAGCAAAGGTACCTCCTTTCAGGGTAATTTTAGATTGTCTTTTGTATAATTATCTGTCTAGGTTTATGTGGTTCATCTTTAGCTCTCCCAGGATCAGACTGTGATATTTTGTATGGAAGAGGTCAGCTTCCTGAAAATGTTCACTTCTAAAAGGTGCTAGTCCTTATGAAAGACATGAAGAAATCTTAGGTTCCAGAGGGGAGACCGTATTAACTTCCAGTTATATTGGCCACAAGTTATTTTTGCCCTACAAAGTTAAGTCTTCCCCTTTGTGTTTGTGTACGTGTGTATGTGTCTGTGTTTGAGCATTTCTCTCTCTTTCATGCACACCCAAATGCATACTGTGTGTGAGTTTGTGTTTGCATAATGGCTCCATTCTCAAATTATTTACAGGTGTGTAAATATTTTTTATTTAAGTTGCCTTGGTGCAAAGGTTGGTGTATTTATTATGCATTGTACACATTACTAATATAAGAACGCGTCATACACCTGTTTATATCTTATACAAAGATATATATATATATATATACCATCCCATTCCATGCAACTCCTTGGTTATAAATATATTTTCAGTGCATTTTCAAGTGTAATTAAAAATCTTGATTTTAATAAATGGATAGTCCTTGGCAACATTCTTAATCCTTGTTCACAGGAATAACCACTTACGTTTTATTCATCACTTCGTGTTAGTTATGTGTTAGCTACCTTGTTTTAGGTGAAATGTATTTCTATTCTATAGATTGTAATACTTTAGATTTATACTTGCACAGTTAATTAACATACCATGGTAGTAGTGTATGTTACGATATGTTGTTATAGAAATTCCTTGTTACGTTAGTATGTTTTCTCACCCATTTGGCTTTACATTTGGGTTGTACATTTTTAAATTTTGCTGGTCATTGACCAAATGAACCTTATTACAAATCCTTGTTAGGTTTTTAAAAAGTGCTGAGATGAATCCCTAATATTTTTTTTTCCTTGTCTGTTTTTCCTGCAGCCAACTGGGTACATGGAAGGCTCCATTTCCTACAGTTCAATTGAAGATATTCAGTTGCTCTCTTGGGAGAACGCCCCAAAGTATTGTTTACAGCTCACGATCCCCGGGGGCACAGTCTTGTTGCAGGTATAGTAAGCACCACAGAAACCTTGTTTGCTTTCTCACTGTTGAATCTTTCCCATTTCTCTCTTTGCTCGAGTCCGATGATAACTCATAATGGTCAGAATGAACTGTGATTTGTTGTTGGCTAATAGATGCCAGCATCTCTGTGGCCAGGCTGATCTTACAAAGCCAAGCAGGAACAGGAGTGAGTGCGCTTGGATGAAAACTCCAGGACTTTAGGCTAGATTGATTGGGAAGCTGAAGAAACATCTCAGGAGATGGCAAGGGCAAACCGCTTCTATATTATTGCCAAGAAAACCCCAGGGAGGTGTCCACATCAAGAGCTTGAAGAAGGTTGTACTTTTTAAGAGATGCTGGCCCACGTAGGGGCTGGCAGAATAGTATATAAAAATGTTGGATTAGTCTTGACCTCTGTTTCTCTTGCCATTAGTTAAAGCCAGTCTAGAGTCTTTTGCTTGGTTCCTTAAACCAGGTTTAGTCTGCCTTGGCTGTTCAGAGCCAAACCTGTTTAAAAAATAAAAAGGGAACAATATTTCCGTGGGATTCAAGGGGCATGACAAAGTGACAAAGCTCAGGTTTCAGACCACCTTTTTGTTCTTGTTTGGCTTGGAGTCTTTTCGTTCGTAGGCTTTTGTTCCTGTAAAACAGGTGCACTGAATCTCTCAAGCTTCATGAAGTTGTTGGGTTTCTTTCTGAATTCTAAAATAAAAAAAGGGTGCAGAGAGGAAGGTGGAAGCATCAGATCATCCCTCCCAACTGTACTACCCATGTCTCCTGGAGTTCATGTTGATGGGGATGGTTAATAATAGGGAACACTATGTAGGTTTCTGAAACTGGTCCCCTATTTTTGGGAAACTGGCTTCTCCAAGAACCAGAGACATTCTGGTATTAAAGTCCAAGCTGTCTTTTTTATGCATGATTACTTTGCAACAAGCTTCAAGGAGCACCATTATGTTTTTCTTTTTCCTAAGCAAACACAGATTGGATTGGATTGCAAAACACACACAGATCAGCAGGGTTGAAAGCTTCTGTCATTCATATCATTCATATACGTAGCAATCAAGGAAGTTGGTTTCCAGTGTTGTTATTGATTAATTAAACGTTTTTACCCGTTTTTTCCAAGTGATCAAGGCCACCCGCAACGACCAAACCCATCCCCATAAAATAAACAGGAACAGGTTTAAGATACACGTACTAATGTTCGGTTCACGGTGGAAGTGATTTTAAAATCCCTTAATTCTTTTAACCGTGGCGTAACACAAAACGACTCCAAATGGAGTACTTTTCATCGCTTGAGAGAGAGAGAGAGAAAACTCTTTTTCTTGTACCTGACAAGCAGGTCTCTGAAAGCGGAGGGCATCTTTAAGGAGACCTGTCCTTCAGATCTCCAGGGATCCATAATAGGAGAGGTGGTTCCCCAGGTCCCTAAGACGATTAAACTCTTTGAGGCTTCACAGTTTAGAATCAGCTGCTTGAATAATGTACAGAAAATAACTGGCAACCAACGAAGATTTTTCAGGGTGGGCATAATAAGGACTTGGGACCATGGTGGTTGTTAGCAGCTGAACTGCTATATTTTGTGTCAGTCGAAGCTTTCAGGCTTCAACTGTTATAGCTTTACACAGAATTCATTGTAGAAGTCTAACTCCGATGTAATCATGGCAGAGCCGGTCAGTTCAGGAAGGGTCGCAGCTGGCGCATTAAATAATTCAAAAGTGCTCCTTGCCATTGTTGCTGTACACAGATCCAGAGACCATTGGGGTCAAACATCATTCCCCAATTGTGGAAAAGTGCAACCCTGTCAAGTCAGTTTCCCACTGACCAGCATCTCTGTCTTTGCTGACTTTAGTTTCAGTTGGGCCAGCCTCATCGGTCCTATTATTGAACTTGAAAGCAGGTGTCATCTGCTTTCCCGGAGACCTCTGAAGAAACTCTCCAGTGCTTTCATATACATGTTACACAATATAGGGGTAGGGAGGTACCCTCTGGGATATCCCAGACCCAAACAGCTGAGAGGCTCTGAAGTGATCCCCCAGCAACAACAGGAAGGCTCTAAAAACTGTGTGAAGAGCCGCATGGTCCAGATCTTCTGAGTGATCCAGGGGGATGTGTCTGTCTTTTATAAATTTTAATTATGTATTTATTGTTTTAAATTGATGTAACCCGCCCAGAGTCCCCCATTGCAGGGAGATGGGCTGGGATAAGTCTATGTATAAATAAATAAATAAAAATAAATACCATGATAAGTGGCATCAGAAGTCAGAGAGAGATTGAAGAGAACTAACTCTATTCACCCCATCTGCTTCCTGGCATGCATCGCACACCAAGGCAACCCAAACCATTTTAATCCTGCATCCCGCCCCAAATCCTGCAACTGGCATCTTCCCAGATGTATCCGTCCCACACTAATTTCACAGTGGGGAAAAAAGCATTATTTTTAGATAGGTTTTTTGAAAAATCTAAGCTGGAAAACATTTGGACTGTACATCATGATACATGTTTCCAAATCCCTATTTCTTTGCGTTCTCATTTTATTTCCAACCCGATTAAGAAAAACACACGAAAATATGGACAGGGATTGTTTGTGCTGAAAAAAATTAATGAAACACGTCTGAAGTCCAAGCTCCTGGCTGTGTTTCAAGGAAGTTTGGCAGGCGTGGTAGATTTTTATCTGCAGCGGTGGGCTGTATTTTGTTGCTGTTATTCTGAGAGCAAATTAATAGCATTTGTGAGAAATGGGCATTTGAAGAGGGAAGCCTGCCTGAATGTTTTCCCACTTGAAGAACTGAGGTCATAATATTGTTTCATCAGCACCGATAACAGAATTTGAATGGATTCCAGACTTCCCTGATTATTTATCTTGGACATTCCCAGCATTTGTTGAGCAAGGCTCCCTTGCAGGTCCTTTGCAGGACAGACAGCGACTGAGCACCAGCACAATTGCTCCCAGACACGTTTAGCTGGAGCTGTTGTATTGGGACTCCTGACGTGTGATGGGCTGGGGATGCTCTTAAAAGGCAGATGTTGGGTGCAATTGCAGTGCTTGACAAGCACTGAAATAGAAGCCAGTTACTAGGGGAATTTAGATGGAAAAGCTATATTTAAGTCATGACACAATAAAGAATGTAATTACACAAGGTATGTTAGACAGTGAATGTACTGTAGCTGCTTCTCTTTTCTCTTTACCTCTCTTTTAAGGTAAAGGTGATAATCTGAAAATATTAGTGTTCAGTTGTATATCACTTTTTTCCTCCTGTGCGTAGATTTGGGAGAAAACTCTGATTTCTTTGATTTAAGAAAAAAAAAATCTAGTTTGTCTTTGGAAACAAAATGAGTGGAGAATTGAGGAATTAAAACTATAGGTAGCCCTCACTTAACAATGGTTTGAAGCTACAACGGCCTTAGAAAAAGTGCTTTACAAACTGTACTTGCACTTACGACCGATGCAGCCTCCCACCGGCACATGATCGTGATTTGCCACCTTTTTTATGACCATAGTTAAGCAAGTCACCGCAGTTGTTAAGCGAATAACATGTTCATTAAGTGAATTCCAGCAGAAAAGTCCATTGAAGAAGCTGGATTTGTTTAACGACCACATGATTCACTTAATGACCAGATGATTTGCTTAATGACCACTCCATATAACGGCCAATTTCCCAGTCCCTATTGTGGTCATTAAGTGAGGACTACCTGTATGTTTTAATGTTCAGGATTTTGAGTACTGAGGGCAGAGGTCCCTAACTTTTCTGCGGAGATTTAAAATGTAAGCACCCACTTTTTATCTTGGGGTAATGCCAACATGATCTGGAGTTGGGAATATTATTCTAATCTTCTCAGGGACAGGTTACTCCATGTTGGCTTTGGAGTTCTCTGATACTGTGCTCCACTACAGGGAAGCATGACTTATTGGATTGGTTTGCCCCAGACACAGATGGACCCTGTTGGGTTTCGGAGGCAGCTTAGTATTAGGGCCTTGGGGCTCTGGCACATGGCTTGACTGAGGCCTTAGTTGCTCCTTGGAATGAGAGGGCGATGACAGCCTTGGACAGGATTGCCATATGCGGACTATGTATGCATATGGATCCTGGAAGGCCCCTTGCTTATCAGAGGATCTCTGGGTGATGAAGCAGCATAAGAAATGCCTAGAACACCACTGGAGGAAAACGAAGAGTGAAGTTGACCAGACATGGGCTAGAGCCTTCCTGTTAGCCTTCCCAGGTAAACCAGGCAGGAAACACGACCAGATGAGCTAATTCTACTTTATTGTAAGGCTACATTAACAGAATCTTGCAAGTCTGAAAGTACAAATCTCCTGCCATCTCTTTTTACAGCCTGATAAGTTAGGGAGGGTCCTTTCTGAGTTTCTTTCTGTGCCCATTATGCAGCTGTGGGGTTCCCTCCCCCCTTATCTAATCTTTGCCTAGGCAGCATTTCTTCTCCCTGTCTCCCAAGGTCATTCCCACATACGGTTACACTTCCTCATGGCAATAAATGTTGTAACATTTATTTTTCCATCCTTATTGCACCTGCAAAGAGCCAGTTGGAGGGCCTGTTTACGATAACCCAGTCCCTCCTGGCTAAGGAGAGACCAGGGGAACACTTTCAGGGCTACTGTGAGGACTCTCCTAGGCATCTATTGTGGAATCTGTTTGGGTCCCATGGAGTTACCTGAGGCACAATCTTGCCCAGTCACCTCAGAAGAGTCTGAACCTGTTGGCCCTGATGAAGTGGGCAAGGTCCTTGGAGCTATGAGTTTGGTCAGCTATGTTTTAGATCCATATCCTTTATTGATTAAGTCCTCCTGGGAGGTGACATGTGGTCAGGTCAGAGTCATCTTGTTGGACCCAGAAGTTGTGCCTTCTCTGCCACTTCTCTGCTCTCCTCCCCTGTGAAGCAGCATCCCATCAGAGATCCAGATGGCTCCGACTCTGTTAGCCTTTCACAAAGCACTAAAGATTGGGTTGTTCCCTCAGGCATTTGGGCCAGGAGGTTAAGCCAACTCTGCTGGTTGATTGGTTTTTATTGGTGTTTTTCTTTGGTAAGATTCTTTGTTGACCACAGACACTTGTTTTGAGGGTTGCCGGTTTAATTTTATTGGGTTTTCTTTTCTTTTCTTTTTTCACTTTGTCTTTTGCTTTAACTCTTGAATACCGCCCAGGGTCATTGCTGTGAGATGGGCAATTGTATCATCATTCAAATAAATAAAAAAGTGGCATAATGATATAACTCTTGTGAATGTCAGCTTCAGACATGAAGAAGCTAAACATACTCAACCATGGAGCTTGTTGGAGTTGGGCACTTATACATTCAAACAAACAAACAAACAAACCACCTTTGAGAGGGAAGAAGAGATTACCTATTTGAAAGTGCACACGGGCAAACCTTTCTGCCATGGAGTATCATGGGTGACTTGAAATAGAAGACCCAAGAGTTGATGGCTGCGTTCCTTTCTCTCTCTCTCTCTCTCTCTCTCTCTCTCTCTCTCTCTCACAGCCCAACTTTTCTGTACATGCCTGTCAAAGTGTCTAAATGAACCAACAGCAGCATGGTGGTACTTCAGGAAGTCATGTATTAAGGCACCTGGGACCTCTAGTTTGCATTTCAGGTTACAGTGCGCAAACCCAAGCTTTTTCCAGTTGCACCTATTTTACTTTATTTAGTGATAGCTCCTTAGGTGCAATTCCAGCACATTTCCCTTCTACCTTCCTTGGGTTTGCTCTTGAATAACCCCTTAGTCCCAACTAAGCAGTTATTCAAAAATGTCATCCCTGGCTCAAGGATGCCAACTGCAAAGATCAGCAGATGTTTTCACCCTGTGCTCTCCCCCCAGGCTTTCCTTTTCTCCTGCCAACCCAAACATTATGGTTTGAAAACCATGGCTTGTATATTTGCTACCCCTCAAAACCAGGTTTCAACAGGTTTTATGGTTTAGCATGATGTATAAAGCCACCCAATTTTGTTTTGTTTAATAAATGAAGGTTAAACCATGCTATGACACAGTATGTAATTCTAAGCCATATATGGTGTACACATTACACAGAGAAGTAGAAACATACTGTAAGAAAGTGTCTGAAAAATGGGGATGGTGGGGTCATTGGAGATAGATAGATAGATAGATAGATAGATAGATAGATAGATAGATAGATAGATAGATAGATAGATAGAGTTTGCATTCTTCCTACTTACAACAGGCTGCCCCAATCTGGATATGTTCTAGATAGGAGAATCTGCTCCCTGAAATTCCCAAACAGTTTGGCCATGGTTGATAATTCTGGGAGTTGGAGTAATACATCTAGGGCATCTAAATTAGAAGAGGCAATATAAAGCTAACAGCTCAGACCAAGTGGTTGGGAGAATTGTAACATGAAATAATGAAGCATTTTGAACACCAGAAAAACAAAGTGAATGATGGTGATGATAATCAAGACAGGAGAAAATTAAATTATGGTTTGTATTCCACTTAGATCTTGCTTAAGGGGTGTTCAGAGAGAAAACCTATCAGAGCAAGTTAGTTTTTTCCCTCTGGACAATTGCAAAAGTTGGCCAAGTTCTAAATTTGACCATGGTCTAAATTTGGCCCTGTAGTGTTCACTGCATTTTGAAGACTATTCCCGGCAATTAGGTGTACTCAGAAGGAAAAAACAAACTTGATAAGCACAACAATGGTGGTAGATAAAAAGTGATTCATCAGTTTTTGTGTAAGCATAGCAATTTATTTTTATTTTTATTCTAACAAAAACATTTCAAGGAAAATCCAGGGTAAAGTTTAGCAAGAATAATGGGCTGACGTTACAAGAAGGCAGATTTCAAATGAATATGAGGAAAAATTTCCTAACCATAAAAACCGTTTTTGCAGTGCAATAGATGATATAATGATACATCTTTTGGCTGGATAAGTTCAAACAGAGGCTAGATTTGATTGAGATTCATGCACTAAGCAAGGATTTTTATGGCCTAAATAAGCTGTTCTGATGTCGTGAACCTGTATTATACAATTGTGTATGAATTTTCAAAAGTTTTGTAAATGCAGACATAGCTCTCTTTTTCATCTACCGTATATATTCTTGTATAAGCCCATTCACGGATAAGCCGACCCTTGAATTTTTAACTAAAATACCTTGAAAAATGTGCCACCCTTGGATAAGCCATTGTGAAAATTAAAACATTGTAAAATTTCAAAGGTTGGCTTATCCCAGGTGGCACATTTTTCAAGGTATTTTGGTTAATAAAAGGATGGGCTTATCCACGAGTATATATGGGTACTTTAAAAAAGTATTACTGTATATACTCGTGGGTAAGCCCATCTGCAAATAAGCTGAACCCAATTTTTTAGGTGTACTTTGGCACCTAAAATTCTCAGCTTATCCACAAGTATATACAGGATATGTTTTCTGTTTGTATATCCTATCTTTCAGAGTTTTCTTTCTTTCAAATTAAAGTATGATTTTCTGGACTAAATTACAAGTCCACGTAGAACCTGTAATTCAACGTGTTGACTAGATGAAATCTGATGCACTTTTCAGTTTTCTGGTGCATAGTGACTCTCCAGATTTTATGGACAATTGTTTTAGACACTTTTATTCACTCCTCTCTTCCTTTCACAAACTCTTGTCCCACTTGTATGCAAGGAAGAGGCCAACACAGAACAAATACGTGCACAAATACAAATGGGCACAAAATTGTAGCAAGGTCAAAGCTATCATTTTTGAAAAATTCAAGTGCTGGAAATTGAAGGTGATAATGAAAGCCCTCAACCAAGAACAGAATTTCTGCACGACATGATGGCTGCACAGCCCATTAAACGTCCAGTCCCTTTCCAACAAGCAAAACAATCTTTTTTATAGATGTTGAATCTGAGATTGTTTGTACAGGTTCTAAAAAAGGGCACTTCAGCAGAGAGGACCGTACCCTTTGTTATAATTTATTCTCTCTCTAAACCATTCCTCATGGTTCTCTAAACTAGTGTTTCTCAACCTTGGCAACTTTAAGATATGTGGACTTCAACTCCCAGAATTCCCCAGCCAGCCTGCTGAGAAACATGGCTCTAAATTAACCTCAATGTCAGCAAAAGCTGGTGAGATGCAGTAAGAAGGGGTCACAGTCAAGCAATACAGCTCAAATTTTCAAAGCTTTTCTGTATTTGCATGATCAGGCTCCAGTTTCACCAGGCAGACATGCAGTTGCCATAGAGTTCTTTGGCACCATTGACTTTGCACTTAGAGTAGGAATCCTGCCATTAAATACCAACTCCTGCTCATGGGCACTAATTAACTGAAATCTAAACTGGGGGGGGCAGTAGGCCAGATGCCCCCGAGATATTCTTTGATGCCTCACGTAAAACAGAGCATTTGCTTCTAACGAAATAGTGGTTTGCAAGTAGAGACAGTGATCCACAGAGATCCAGTATGGAAGGTGGTAGAAGCATCATGGGGATCAGTGGATGGCAGCTAATTGGTGACTTGGGAAGTTCACAGTCTCAGATATCAATCATAGTGGCTGACCACTAACTGACTATGGCCAATCCCTAATTAATTGTAAAGTTCACAGAGCATTTGCTCTAATTAGGTTCAGGGTCTTCAGTAGTCACTGATGGGAGATACCAAAAGATTCCCTACCATGAATGCCTCTGCCTGTGTGACTCCCAGTGTGTGACATGTCTTCTTATATTGTAATTTTTGAAAGAATTAGGCCCTTCAAAAACGAACTGCCCAGTAATCATAATAAAGAGTAGATCTCTATCCTTCCAGCAGACCATAGGGCTATTGTTATCTACACTGCTGTCAACTTTTGATAACAGCTCTGAGAACATGGCAGTAAATATTGTCCATGGTGGCATTAACCTTGTACCTTAGGCATTTATGTGGGTGCCCATCTCATTCCTGTGACTCTGGGTGGCTATCAATACTCAGAATTATGACAGTCCTCCAAATTCAAATGCAAATAACCACAAGAAGAAGGTTAATACAATGCAGCCGAGGTCCTAAAAAAAACAGAGGGGAAAAAAGTTACATCCTATAGCCATACGGATTTCAGAATGCCAGCAGGATCAGAACCATTTGAATCTCAGAGGAATGGCACCTCGTAGGGCAGGCATTGCAGCATGCCCCCTTGGTCCCACTAAAGGACAGCAAGGAGGGACCCAGAGCATGTCCACCTTCTCAGATCAGAAGGGGAGGAGCATAAAGGTGCAAGAAGAGTGCCGGCCAAACATATCTGAATCTGGAAGTGTCCAGTCATGTATTGCCATTGTAGGGGCAATATTCTTTGCCTTTCCTGATGCTACCGGATCTCCTAAGCTCCACTGTGTTGCCTGGTTGGAAAAGGCCAATTTCCAATAGATGCGCAGCTTGCAGTGATGTGAGATAAGGGTAATGGTTGCATCTCCGAGGAGGTAGTAAAAAGAGGTCAGAAAGATGATTTGTCGATTGGCCCTTCGGTGTTGCAATTACAGCGTTGCCTTCTGCTGTAAAACTCAATCAACTGCAACGCGTCAACAGCCCCTCCTTTGAGTTCTCAGTGGCCCTTCCTTTATGCAAGGGAAAGGGGTCTATGGGAGTTTATGGAGAGCAGCCCAGAGATTGGTGTGCAAAGTTAATGAGTTCAAACAAATGAAATGACAGGGACCTTTCAAGGCTGTAAAGTCCGTGCGAGTGATTGGAGTTTTGCTTTAATGGTGTGTGAGTAGAATTGAACGCTTGTGTTTATTTTATCTTCTCTCATTAATATTGTAGGCTGCAAACAGCTACCTGAGGGACCAGTGGTTTCATTCCTTACAATGGAAGGTAAGCTATCTATCTGTATTTTTGTTACAATCAGTGTAAGTAGAAAAAAATCCATGCTCTTAGTGTGTAGTAGTTACACTGTAAATGAATATATTTCTCTTACCTTTCCCTAAAACAAACATATCGCCAAGGCTCACACACTGGGTATGAGATTGTCAAAGCCCCTTTGAAAACTTGCCACCGAATTGGAAATCATTCAACATGTGGGAAGTACCCCCATTAACCGTATTCCTTTCATTTCTTTTAAATTCAATTTAAATGGAATGGAATTAAATTTAGTTTCCACCCTTAAATGCAAATTGAAACGTAGCTCAGTGAGATTGAATTAAATGAAATCAAATTCTTTCTGTCTCCTTTTTGGGGAGTGTTCCCACTGGCATGTTCCATGAAAACCCAAATCTGAACCTTAGCCTGAGAAAAGTTATCTTCTTCCTGAACTAAAAGATAAATAGCTGTCAAGATAGACCATTTCAATTTTGACTAGCTCCTGAGTCTAAATAAAGGCTAGAATTCTTTGGAGGTGAACCGTGGGCTATTTTGTTGATTGTAATAACTATCTTTAGCCACTATGGACTGGTTCAGATCTTGTTTAATGTGGAATTTCAAAACATACCTTGAAATGATGTTTTACATTGCTCATAGAAATGTAAGCATTGGATAAATATCCCTGGGCATGAATCTTCTACCTTTCTGAGGGCAGGGGAGGGACCCTCCAGGAGGAGTTACTATGTGGGTTCATGTATGTATTTTTCAAATACAGCTCCCTAAGTGTGGGGGTAGAAGACCTGGTGCAAATGTATGCTCCCCTCTGTCTAAAGAATCAAGAAATGATTAAATTGTCTTCATTATACGTGAGATGTTTGGTGAAAGTTAAGAATGGAAAGTTTGGTAATTTCCCTTAAATTCCCTTTTGGTGACATTCCACATGGTCCTACAGTTGGTTGGTGGAGGAAATTTCAGTTTCAGTCCTGGTAAAGGCATTAAGGAGATGGTAAACTTAGCCATTTCTGTGATCTGGCATCTCCTACACTCTGTATGTGCATGTGTGCACACACTTGATTCCTTTATTATTCTTATTTTTTTTTGGCCAGTATATTCTACAGGTTGCTGTTGCCTTGCTTTCAAGGAGTTGTTTCTTTTGACTGTTTTCTGGCTCTTTCACTTTCTCTCTCCCTCCATCTGAATGTCTGCTTAATGTTGAACTGTTTACCTGGGAGGGAATCTGGCAGGGTTCGGGATGGGCTTTATAACAGCGTCATCAATCCACAGCTAGGACAGTAGTTGAGCATTTCCAGAGAGGGTGCTTAAGGCAACAGCCCTTGGACCAGTTCCGTAGGAATGACAGAAGTTATGGCTATGCTCTTTAATTCTTCTGAACAGTCTCGTTCCTCCATTAAAAAACTGAGTTGCTTGGAGAGAAAATGGTTGAGAGATGGCAAACATCTCTTGAACTCGGAGAAGAGAATCGTGCATTCTAAAACTGGTCCACGGATGCAGTTGGACTTGAGAAAGGCAATTCTATCTCTTAGGATTTATCCATCACAAGGATACCTGCTCGGTTTTCTCCTACTTCTGTCACTTTCTCATTGATAAAGCAAATATTACTAGCAAACTCTTTCTTTGGATGTGATCCTTTGGATAGACCCCAAATGCTGTCATCAGTGCAAGAGAGAACTATTTGTAAGGCGGGGGGAGAAGAGATCTTCTCAGTGATGGCCCCCAGCTGTAGATGCTCTCCTGGTGATGAGAAGCCAACAGTGATTTTCTTATCCTTCCGGTGTGCCAAATCCTTTAATATTATGTGAGTGTCTTAATTTTGTGTTTTAGAACTGGTGACTTGTTCATGTTTTGGTTCTAGATGTTATTTTTAATTGTAATTTTAGAGCGTTGCATATATTGGTATTGTTCCAAGAAAACTACATGGCAAGGCTCATGTAGGAATCAAGCCAGCAAGAAGAGAGTCTACTTAAATTGTTCCGGAAAGCTCTGTTGAGCAATGATCTATGCATTTTTGAAATCAATTATCATAAAATAAATGTGGGAAATTGTGATATTGGCCTAAGGAAATCATCTTAGGGGAGCAATGCTCATTTCTTTCCAAAACAGTCCACTGAAGTCAGAGCATTGAAAATGACTTGCTTTTCCAGCAGCTGGCACTGAAGGTTGGAAAAAACTATGAAAAGCAACCTTGCTGCCCATGTTTTGCCTGATGTTGAATAGAAAGGAATTAGAAATCCACAGAGTTCACATATTTGCTCATGTTCAGATTGCATGATTTCATATTGGTGCCCTGCATTTAATGCTGGAAGAGCTGAAACAGAGTTCATCGTAAGCATAAGTCCTTACAATCGCCAGTTGGCTGTCTTAGTATTGCCAACTAATGGCAGAATCCCAGTTTCTCAGTCTTTCTCCCAGCAGCAAGGTCTCTTGATCTCTTGTTGGATCCACCAAAGCTTAATAGAAAGAAATTCCAGGGTTGAACCATTATTTATCCATTTTATTGTTACCCAATATATGTCAGCTTCAGAAACTATTGCACTCTCAAGTCAACTGGAACACACAGTGCCAGGCTACTTTAACCTAACTTGGGTAGTTAGAAGTGGGTGGGACTGATTTCATAGGAATTAGGCAGATATTACAGATTACAATGGCATCGACTTTGCACAATATGATTCTAAGTGATTTTTTTCAACTCTATTCTTTTCCTCTCTTCCTTTCTTTGCCTCCTTCCCCCCGCCCCCATTTGTCCTTCCTGCCTTACCGATATCTTTTTATATGAATTGTATATGTTCTTGGGGGTCCCTGATATCTTTTTGCCAACTGATAAATTTGCATTTTGGGAATGCCTTGTGGGGGTGAAAGAGTGGTGACAATAGAAGCTGGGTATAGACAGTCATAAAAACACCAGTTTGTCAGAGGTTCAACGGATGAGGTTGTTTTCTGCCATCCTCTTCACATCTGCAGGATGCTCATTCTCAGAATTCCCATTTTCTTTTCTGGGCAGGCAGGTACAACAAAGCTCTGGGCTGTAGCCATTTACTGATTTTATTTCCTAAAATCTTGTTTGGGATGGTTGTGGAATTACTTGATGTTTTGAAAACCAAGATGATTTTGGAGAGTGAGAATTTCCTTTGGGGCATGCTTTTGAATTTGGCTTACAATTGCATTCTTTTAACAAACATGAAAACGTGGGTTGGGCAGAAGATCTGTAGTGGCCCAAGGATGATGTCCACCAGATGCTGAGAACCACACGTAGATCAGAGTTCTAGGCATTTCTGAAATGGGGAAGAAATCGAGGAAGAACCTCAGAGATGCTGCATGTCCGTATGAGAATAAGATGCCAAAACAAGACGCCACCTCTGAACTTCAGCAACTGAGCCAGCTGTTCTAAAAACCGACCACACCACAGTAGCAAAAGAGCAGGAGAAGGTGCAGTCTGTTTACCTGTCTGCCTACCAAGTAAATCACGATCTGCTTCAGCATTCCGAAATTCCCTTTGCTGAAGTACGGCGACATCAATAATTATGGATGAAACGGATCTCTTCCCTGTGAAATTGTAGCGGTGGAAAGAACCGTAGCGCGTTTCCTCTTGCACCCTGCCCACCCCCAGTCTTTTCAGAAGCAGCTGTTAGGCATCACATCTGCAGTTTGGTATCTCAGCCGTGCTCCAAAGGTCCTGCAGCAGCAACAGCAGCTCCGTTCTGAAAACCGCTTCTCCAGCCCGGCTGCTTGTTGTTTGCTGACGACACTGATGATGCAGATAGACAGAGCAGCACCGTCCATTCCACAGACATTTATGGCGAAGCGAGGCTAAAACCACAGCAAAATAGCACATTTTTTTGCCAGAGGAGGGGGAGCAGAATAGGTAGGTAAACAGATTTTTTTTTTTTTTTAATCTGTGTCAGCGCTTGGAAGAGCTTGCCCGTCAGAGGGAAGTTGGGGGGAAGGGCTAGGAAGATGCTGGTGCAGCCGAAGAGTAAAACCCGAAGGGAAATCAGCATTCCTTTTAATCCAGGTTGGAAACACTGATAGCTCAGAATGTGAAGCACTCTTTGCTAAATGAGAAATTGCTGTAAAAAGGAGTTCGCTTTTCTGCAGAGAGACCCATGCCCCCCTGGGGCTAGTTGAGGTGGGAGAGCTTCCATGATTTGCTAGCAGAGAGTCTGTTTTGGAGGATCACTTTTAAACTGGAGACCTGTGCTCTCAGTCATGGTTTGGCATGTCTGTGCAATGATAGATATATTCATTTAATTTTTTTTTTTTTTGTCAGCCTTGTGGTTGAGATTAGAGGCTGGTTACCTGGCAACAGGCTGATCAGGCCTAGTTTCTTTGCAAAGAGGATGCTTTGTGGCACAACCCCCTCCCTTCTCTTCCTCTGAAGAACAGGTCAAAGTACATGCAGATAAGGGTATTGTCACCAGAGCTGGTCTTTGCTATTCAAAGGGATAACAAGCACTCCAGCTTTGGGTAGCAGCTAGCAAATGTTTGCATGCCAAACCACCATCTGCAAAAGGGAATTAGTTATGTCGTAAGCTATAGAATGTTGGCTTTCTTTCAGCCTCCATTCAGCAGCGTTCACATGGGGTAGGATTTGCGATGAGAATAGTAAGTCGTTTGATTTGGAAATCATTTTGATTGAAGAATGGGGCGTGTGAAGAGGAGTAGAATGTGACCAATTATACGTGGAGCTAAGTGACAAATCACAGATCTTTGATGTGCAAGAAATCCAGGTTTCATGTTTTTTTCTGAGGGCTGTAGGGAGTCACCTGACAAAAGAATCATAGCTCTAAGGAGAGGCAGATGGTTTACATGTAGAAGTGCTTAGAAGCAGACATACATGCCCCTGTCAAATCTTGTAGATTAGCCTTCCCCAATCTGTAGAAAAAAATGGGGTTCAGCATCCATGATTCCACAACCAAGGGTCATGCTGGAGCAGATATGGGAATTAAGGTCCACCATACAGTACTTGAAGAATAGCAGATGAGAGAACATAGCTACATAGACTAGTCATCTTTCTTGGTTGAAGACAGCAAAAACACTGTGCCACATCTTCCCTAAAGTGAGCGGGGTATTGTGAGTCATGCTGAATTTGCTCATAGTTCATAGTCATGAAATTCAGTGGGAGTCTCTGGATAATGCCTCTCTCCACCTACCAGGGTTGTGGAAAATAGGAAACAACTCCGTGTTCTCTTGCATGTCCATAACACTTCAGAGAAAAAGGCACACATCTACAGCTCTACAACTGTATGTACCTACCCAAAGATGTAGCGCAGCTCTGAGAGTCATTATAGAAGTGTTTCATGAGGCTGTAGTTGGTAAAGTGACCAAAGAGGAAACTATTACATATAAGGAGAGTAACTATATTACATTAATTGCTGAATATACTCATAGATTATATTTAATTAATTCAATTAAAATTAAACATTTATATTAAATGGTATTTAGCTTTTCCTAGGCCTGGCCTGACCCATTTTTTGTTAGGCCATCCGGTTTTCCACTGTCATCCCTACACAGTGGAAAGTATGGAAGTTTGAAGAAGATGCAAGACTAGTCCTACTCCTTGCACAGTGAGAAGCACACTGGAACTATAACATATACCTCTGTACTTCTGTAGACCTTGCTTTGATCTTCAGTCTTTTGCTCGGAAAGGATGTAGCTGCTTTAAAGAGCTGCAGACAGGGGCTACGTTTGCACTCCTGTGTGCTCCAGAGAACCTTTTTCAAATTATTTCCAAAGTCCTGCTGTTCATAAGGCAGGACTAACCTTCACATTCCCTTCTTCTCTAAATATAAATGAATAGGACTATAGAGTTATTTTCTAGAATGCCACCTAAAAGAACCAGCAAATACCTTGCAAATGAGAGTTTCAGATTACTAGAGTTTTTAGCATACATTGCTTGGATCTCTAAGCTCCTCCAGTACTGTCCCAGTGTGAGCTTGTTCACCATTACTACTCTTCTCCTCTGAGGCTATAGGAACATGTAAAGATAATCTTTGCATATATTGGATGGAAGCTAAACCTAATAGATTTGAGAAATCATCTGTTATGAGAGTTTCTATAGAAAAAGCAGATGCAGTCTTAACAGACCAGTTGGTGTTGGAAGGGTGACTACCAACTTACATTGTCTTCTAGAGCCATCCAACCTTTGTTGTGCTAACATAACAGTAATGAGGACAAACTTCATATCACTTCAAGTGATGGTGGGTGATGCTATGAAGATGCTATAACTGGGAAAGGACGTTAAGATAAAAAATGTGATTATTGCTATAGAGTAAATCAAGACTTAGAACAGGAGATGACACGTTTGTAGAAAAATGTTGGAATTCCATCCAAAATGAAAGTAGATTTAACTGATAACACTCTGTGAGTTGAATCCTTTTTTAAAAATATTATTTAACATCTACAAAAAATGAGAAATGTGTGAATTGTGCCCTTATTGCAGAAGGTGTACATCAAAATAATAATATCGAGTAAGTTGTTTGCCTTCCTCTTTTACTTCACGTATTTAATACAATTTTTTGAGATAATTGCCTGCCGTGGCTTTTTTGTTATTTTTTCCTGGAAACACTCAGCAGAATTCCAAAGAGCCAAATTCCATTAAAAATGAAGTTAAAACCAGTAAAAAGCAGATTGTGTGATTGTAATGAAAAAAAAATGGAACTGCTATTGATACAAGTGGGACCAGAGCTGATGTTTTACCAGCCTGTGATAAAGTCAGAATCTGAAGAAGGAAACTTTGCCAGAAGGAAATTCTGGGAAATTCCATCTGAACTGTTTGAGGAATCCATCTGGATAATTTTCCACACTGGCTGTGTTTATATGTAAGTCTTAAGTCTAAACAATGGCTTAGAACAAGAGTGGTCAATCTGCAGCATTTGGTTTAATTTCTGAAGCTCTCCTTCTGGAAGTGGTCTGTGGGGGCCATCTTAATCAGAGCAAAGTCTTCTCCTGCCAGACAGAAAAGAAAAAGAGCAACAAAGAGAAAGAAAAGGATGACCAACTCAATTTTAGGTTTTGTTATGCTGTTCCTTACAGCTTTCCACTAAGAAAAGAGCG
This sequence comes from Python bivittatus, assembly GCF_059951505.1. Taxonomy (NCBI): domain Eukaryota; kingdom Metazoa; phylum Chordata; class Lepidosauria; order Squamata; family Pythonidae; genus Python; species Python bivittatus. The sequence continues at coordinate 5,182,864 of NW_028277042.1, read as the reverse complement.
CCCTTGACGGTGAACATCTTCTGGATTAGCAGCTTTAGAATAAGCACAGCTTTTCTTGAATCTGATGTCCAACTCTGGAGAAATTACTCTTGCGGTTAGTCTTAACTACAGATTGTCCTTCTGAAACTGAGCAAACTCAGAGAGGCAGTGAAGGACAGGAAGGCCTGGCGCGATGTGGTTCATGGGGTCACAAAGAGTCGGACACAACTTAACGACTGAACAACAATGACAGTTGTGAGGTAGCTTCAAGCCATACTTTGGGAATATAACTACTTTTCATTTTCCATGGGCTAATATAATTATACTGAGGTATGGTTAATCAAAAGTGGAAACACAAGGTCCAGATAGGAGGAGGAGGAGGAGGAGGAGGAGGAGGAGGAGGAAGGGGAAGAGGAGGAAAATACAGGTTCATTCTTGCAATAGGAAACCATATTTTAGTGTCACATGTGAACAAAGGCCATTATCTTCCTTCTGGGACATACCCTTGGTCTCTTTGGGGGCGCATGGTTCATTCCTGAAACAGCAAAATGGATAACCTGAAACTCCAGGACCATGTACAATTCCAAGCCCCTTTTTTGATCCCCTTCCAAACGTAGTTGTTGCAAACCGTGACACAATTTCCCACTTGTTCAGATATAGTTGTAATATAAATCCTAAACTAATCTTGTTATAGTTTAAAACAGGAAAAAAAATCCCAAAGTCCTCCCAAAAACATAAGAGGGAAAAACTCAAGATTTCCACTCATGGGTGTGATACAGCCCTAGTCACATCATCCAAAGAGTATGAAATTCAGTGCCAATCCCCCAAAGGTTGAAGAAACTCCCAAGGGCTCTTTAGAATACCTTTCCCCATCTTGGTGCCCTCCAGTAGAATGGCTTCCAATTCCCAGAATGACCTTTCTGGCATAGGTGGAAGGTACCCAGTAACAAATGACTGCTGTAGAAACTGTAAACTGGGTTCAGGACCATCCATAGGAAAAGTGCTGCAGTCTGAACGAAAACTATATGAATTACATTGAGTGGATTAAATATAAAATAATTAATAGTTGATATATGCAGTCTTTTTCAGAAGATCAGAGGGCTCTCATCAGGTCTCCAGTTTGAGCTTTAAAATCATGTAGCAAGGCTTTCTTAAGGAAAAGTATCTTTGTGTATATGGCTGGGCTTTGGGAAATCTTGGTCATAGGCTCCAGCTATAAACCATTCAAGGAAGGTAGATGCAGCAGTTTGAGAAGGAACATCTTGGCATGTTCTCCTGCTGCTAGAGTTTGATTCTTTGGATTCCACAATAAATCAGCACTTTCTGCCACATGCAGTCTTATGGGAAGCTGAACCATGTTTTAGCCTCAGCACATCTGCAAAAAACCAAATAATTCACTGCCAGGAAAATGGTTTAAGCCAAAATCCTATCATGGTGGGAAGCTGGGGTGGACTAAGATTTTGCAGCCAGAAAGAAGATCCATTTGGATTTCTATATTTAAATCATGGAAAAAATGCTGAAGTCTCTTGGGTGAACTTTCTTCAGGGTAGAATGTAGCATGTGAGACCAGCAACCGTGGAAAGAAGGAACTGGATCAAAAAACTGAATTAAATACCCAGCTAAACAGATAATGTTGGGTATGGATTCCCTTCGGGAAAGTTCCTGTTGATTCAACAAGGGACAGTGCAAATCCCTCAATGACAGTGTTATTTCCATCTGCGTGCCTTTCCAGTCCCAACCCACTGGGCTGAGATCATGACAGAGTTTTGCTTATGTCATCAAATCCTCTAGTGACTTGGACTCGTGTCTTGGCATGACAGGTTTGGAAAGAAGGGAAAACGATCATGCGTCAACTCTGTTTCATGTACATTGTTTAGACATTCTTGTTTTATTCCACCCTTCGCTAATCTGCTGCTCCACCAGATGTCTGCACACCCCATCATCAATAATATTAGATATTCTGGGTTTAATAAATACTGTTGTGATAAATTGTTTTTTAATTAATTGTGAATTACAAAAAATATAGTACCCCCCCCCAAAAAGATAGTGATTATACAGTTAAGAAAAAGACTTAGATATATTATCGTGATTTAAATAAACCAACCATAATAAAAAAAGAAAAGTAAAAACCAACAAGAAAAAAATATCTATATAATTGCTGTATATACAGATATAAAATTAATTCGGTCCTTAAATTTGTGATAAGTAAAGAGCATAAAAATTAGAATGGTTGATAAAACAATAAAGCATTGATGATAAAATGCTGACAACTTTGATCAGTGTCTTGCCTCTAAAATAAGATTGGAAAGACAATGTTATGGTTATATATGTGAAAGTTAAATCCCATTGATTTCAGTGAGACTCCCAGTTTACAAGAGTGCTATCTTAATTTCTGAAATAATTGGTTCATTTCCTTTCAAATCAAAGTAGTGTCTTGATTAATGTGCAGTTGCAGTTGAGCAGTGACAATGAATCCAGAATGTATTGGAAAGAAGGAAAAAGGAAAATCTTTAAAAAAACACACCCATGTACATTTGTTATTCTCCTGTTTTGAAAGTTAGCAACAGACATTGCTCAGCCTTGGCCCAAGGCAGAGATCTACCTGGAAGAGAGAGATGGGGAAATCCAGATGCCAGTTGAGACTGGCTCCAGGATTAAACACCTTGTTTAAAGAAAAGAGGACCACAGTTGGCATTTGTGATAAGAAGACATTGTGGCTTGCCAATGAAAGAAACTTGAGGCCCTACAGATTGTCCCAAGTGTCTTGGCCCTTCCCCAGCAGCAAGGCCATATCCCATTGTAAAGCTGAGACCATTTTTAGAGCACATGGAACAAATCTTTGTAGAAGGGCTTAAAAGTCTAGTTTGTATACATGTGTGTGTGTGTAATTTTTATTAAGAATTTTGATTATAATAGTAAAATCTAATACAAACTAAACTTAAAGAGAATAGAAAGGAGTAAAAAGTGCAGGCAGGCAGGCAGGCAGGCAGGAAGGAAGGAAGGAAGGAAGGAAGGACTTCCAACCTTCATCACAAGTATTTAGTGACTCTTCACCCCCTCTAAGGTCATAAACATTTATCTCTTCATCCCATATCCCATGCCCTCTATAGGCAAACCCATCAAATATCATCTTTTCAGTCCTGGTGTCAGCAGAAAATGCATAAAGGGTTGCCAGAAGTAACAACCTATTTTGTTTTAACCTTGATCAAAGAAACCAACTTTATATTCCTTCTTTTTACTTCTAACAGCCTTAATCTTTAGTTCATTCAAATATTGTCATAGGATTTGATTTCTTCTCCTCTCTCTTCATTTCTTCTTTGTCCCATCGCACAGAGTTCTTCAAAGTTTTAACAAGCCTCTTTTGTCAATCCAATAAGAAAAAAATTTCCAGGTCACTCTCTTGGTTTGTCATTTGTATTCCCCTTTTAAATTTTAAAACCTCAGTCAGTTTCTTTTGTAGATCCAGTGAAACATCCTTTTCTAAGTCATTTTCTTGGCCTGTCAGTTGTAAATAGTAGTGGGAATCCAGGTGAGAAAGCTAACCACCAACTTGCTGGCTTTAAAAGAGGAGTAGAAGAATTTATGGAGAATATAGCTGTTCAATGATGGCTAAATATTGCCTTTTCACTCAACTTCCAGGAATAGGTTATGGCAAAAACTGGAGGAATCTTCTACTGATAGATATTTGCTTTTACTTTTGCAAAAACTCTATGACAACTTGAGAATAAAAGTTCAGTGCTTGGTTCAAGGCCATTATACTGGAGAAATTCTGACGAGTAAAGGAGTTAGGCAGGGTTGTATCCTGACTCCTATATTGTTCAATTGTTGTATAAACCCCTTGGTCTCAGCCTAGATAAATTGGCACATCATCCATCACAGTTGGCACCTAAGCATATTTCAACACTCTTGTAGTCAGATGATGTAGCAGTATTGGTGTTAATGCAGGTTGATCTGAAAAGGGTCTTGCAGTCCCTTGTGGAATTCTACACAGAGGAAGTTCTTGAGATCAATTATGACAAGACCAAAGTGCCCTAAAGTCCATAGATGGACAATAAATGGACATGAGCTACAATCAGTCAAACAATGTAAGTACCTGGGGATAATATTTAAACTGCAGGAAGATGAAATGCACATTTACAATACACCATACAGTTTGCAGAGAGATCAACTTTGACTATTCAAGCCTTTTATAGATCTTAGGGAACATTATATATTCCAGTTGCAATTGAACTATTTATTGCCAAAGCCTGAGTACAACTTCTGTATGGTGCAGAGATAGGACCCCATAAACACACTTCATTGATGGAATCCCTATAGTCCAAAACCTTTGAGAAATATCTTCCAGGCACCACAGTGTGTACCCAATGTTATTTTCCAGCCAGAAGCTGGTGTACTCAAAATTGTTACGATGATGTGGCGCAATACTCTGAACCGTTGGTTAAAAAGAGTCTTCTGCCCTCGTGGTCTGGTTCCCCTGATCTCTTCTGATTAGTTTATCAACAAATGGAAAAGCTTCATCATACACAAGTTGAATCATTGTGGCTACTCTCTGGAAGCCAAGTCAAGATAAGGCAGAGAATGATATAGAAAACCAGAAAGCTCAAAGCCCTATCTGGGTGCTCAGGTCTTTCACATCAGTCCAGCCAGATACCTGAGGCAGATAGAAATATCCAAGTAGAGGTGAGTTGTGACATTAGCACGATTTATTGTTTTGCCTACAGCTGTCTTAGTAGGGAGATATAAGAACAGTCTTATAACGATTGCCTTTGCCCATGTGGAGCTGGTCACGTTGAAACCACTGCTTATTTTTTTTTCTATATTGTCCCTTTGGTCAAGATATTTTTGCACACTATTTGACACCAGTAATAGCAAATTACCCAGGGCAACCTGATGTATTTGATCCCTGGTATTTATTGTTTGATAGAATTGGTGCAGTTTCTCTGAATGTTGCTGAATACTGTTATATTGCCTGCAGATACAGAAGGGGGATGATGGCATGATTATTTGCAAGAGCAGAAGACCCTAGTATTTTATATCCATCAATCGTTTTATTATTCTGTATTTTAGTTTATTAGTCATTAACCGTAACAAAGCATTCTTAGCCTATTGTTAGTGTTTTTGTTGCATCTTAGCATAAACCTAGTTTATAACAATTAGGAGAACTCATTCCTTTTAGGTTTAGTTGTTTAGATTAGTCTTACTGATTTAATCGGTTTAGTGCTCATAATTCTGTCGTATTTTTACTGTATTCATAGCTGTATAGATGCTTTATTGTATCTTACTGTATTTTATTTTGCTGGTCATTGAGCAAAATAAAATTCCAGGTCTTTTTCTCCTCTTCATCATCTTCATTGCCCTCTACTACTTTCAGTCCCCATTGCTGCATAATATGAACAGAGTAGATATGATACCCAGCCTTGCAGTGGGTGGGTTGATCCCTCCGTCCCTCCCTCCTTCGTACAAATGACTTTTTCACTGCACTGAGCAGGTCAAGTCTTTTTGTTTTCTTTTGAGAAGGGCAGAATTACATCCAGGAACAAATCAAAGGTATGCCACAGTTTGTGTCTCTGGAGGTTTATTAAGTACCTTCCTGGTCTATGCTTTAATTTTTACTGTGACATTTCCTAAAGATAATAGTGCATCTTGCAAACAGGTTTAAAACCTTCTGGCCCCAAGAGCTGCAAGGAGAAGAAATAGGGATGAGAGAGAGAGAGAGGAGCATTGCAAGACACAGACTGGTGCTGCGCATCTTGTAAGTTTTTTTCAGTGAGAGGCTAGAGAGAAATTAACTCTGAAGATCTGTTTCAAAATATATCTTCCAGACATCCACCTTAACCTTTCCTGTCCTGTCTTCAGTGGCAGACAATTTGTTCCGTACTCCCTACCCCTCTCCTTTAAAAAGTAGCAATCACATTTTTCTGAGAAAAGTATATTTTTAGAATCCTGTGCCTATTGTGCTTAGTGAAGATCAAGAAGGAAGGGAAGAAGGAGAAGGAGAAGGAGAAGGAGAAGGAGAAGAAGAAGAAGAAGAAGAAGAAGAAGAAGAAGAAGAAGAAGAAGAAGAAGAAGAAGAAGAAGAAGAAGAAGAAGAAGAAGAAATAATCATTATTATTATTATTATTTTGTCTGGCTTCAACCAACACTAGCTGTTCTTCTTAACAGGATTCCTCTGTCACATTACACTGGAAGCTGACTTTGCACATGGAGTCTGAGGTGGGAGAAAATGAATGGTGGGGAACGTGATGAGGGGGAGTGATATTTGGACTACTGTAGTTTGTTGAAATCTGCTGCATGTTTATTTTCAACTTCTTTTGCATTTCTCCCCCTGCTGCCCAATCTTTATTTGATGAACAAGTAGGCTAAATAACAGGGAAGCACCAGACCTTTTTCTTCTGTTAAATTTCTTCAGTCAGGCAGAAATACATAGTCTACCAGGCAGAAACCATTTACTTTCACCTTTTTTTTTTTTTTTTTTGGAAACTTCAGAAAAGTGCATTGTGTTTTCTGCCGCGCCCTTTTCAGCAAGAGCTTTGCGGTAGATCCTCTTTCGATGGTTTGATGCAAGATTGCCGTTCGAATGCTTTTATTCTAAAGTAGCAATGTGCAAAAGTGGTATCAACAAGCTTAAAGCAGTCTTTTAAAGATCAATCAATTGGTTGAGGTATCATTTTTCAGGACAAGTGTCCACCAATCTGCCATGCTGAAAACTGGGTTTTCAAGCGTTACTGAACTTTGTTGGTTTTGCTGAAAAAGTCTTATGTGGTTCTCTTTTACTTATTTTTAGGTATGGTGTGTATTTAGGTATTTTGCTACTTGATACATAAGAACAGGGGCAGAGATCAGTATATCCTCCAAAATCCTGTTGAGGAACTTGAGAACTGTTAATGAAATGGCTGATGGAATGATGGGCAGATGAGAAGGGTGCATGAGGAAAGTTGACTTTCTGAAGACAATCTTGCTGAAGGTGGTGGTGGGGAGACAGACTGATAAACTCTGGTGTACATTTCTGATGCCTTTTGATAATTGTTTGGAACCTGGGTGGTCTGAAGTTCCTTTTATTTCACGTTGCACTTTTTGCACTGGCTTATCTTGGCCATTTGATTCACCACCATAGGACACAATAGGACACTCAGCTCACTGAGAGTCCCTGAGTTCTTTGCATTAGAATTCTACTCTGTCCCTGTCAAAACCAAGATGGAGAACAAGTGATGAAGCTGCCAGGCATCCTGTTGTAATTATAATCTCCATCCTCTTTCTGAAAGTAAGATATCCACAACTGGATAAGTGTTGCCCAATGCCCTTCATCCTATTGCACTGAGTCTTATGGGGTTTCCGACTGTTTCTAGAGTCCTGTTGCTTTCTTCTGGGATTCGGCCACCCTGAAAAAGAAAAAAGTTGAACCCGTAAACCATGTTTTTCTCAACTGGTGACATTCAGTCAGTATGATGAAGTCAGCATGATGAAACTCAGGTGAGAGGTATGGAAGTAGTAGACCAACATATCTGGACAGGATCAGCTTAGAGAAGGGTGGTACAAGCCCTCATTGGTACTAATAGCTAAATTGGTTGTTCACACTTTTGATATATTTTGGATGTCTGTCTGTCTGTCTATCTACATACACACACAAGCACACGCATGCACACACACACACAGAGGCATTGACGTGCACTGCTGTGAGTAAATTTAGCTGACTTACCTACAGTGAATGCAGTGTAGGTTTATTTGATAATCTATAGGACATGCTCCCAAGTAGTTCTGTATAGTTATTTGTTTGTTTTAAGCATTTATACTAAAATTGCTTCCTGAGATGCCTACAGTTTGCCCCAGGCTCATGATCTAGAAAGACATAAAGCAGAAGGCAAAAAATCTGTTCGCAACTATAGACTGTTTGAGGTGGTTACTCAGCAGGTCAAATCATATACAGGTTGATTGTGTTCTATCAAGTGCTAAACTAAAAAAGATCTGTTTCTTAATGAAAACTATTTTTTCTGTTCTGTGGATATTAAGCCAATTACATGTTTTCTTGAGCAGAGTATTTCTTGTAAACTATCTGGGAAGATGAAATCAAAGCAATTCAACAAATCAGTGTAGGAAGAAAAAAGGAGTGGTGGATATCAGATTTCCAAATCAGGCTTTATCCAGCTTGTCACTTCTCCGTTTGGTCTGTCTGCACATGTTTTCCTAAAAATCCAAGGAAGAAAATGACATGCAAATATTTTCCTTTTTTTTTTTTTTTAAGTTGTTAAAAATTGAAGTGTTGTCCAACCTGCCTTCAGAGCCAATAGCAGACAGGATTTGGATGTGATCTTGAAGTAAACCTGGGGGTTCTAAACTAAAAATTTTCTCTCTGTTTGTTTTTTTCCTAGAAAAAGATCTACAAGTACAAGAAAGTGCTGAGTAATCCAAGCCGCTTAGAGGTGGTCCTGAAAGAAATCCGGACCTTGGTGGACATGGCATTAACGTCCCCTTTGCAGGATGAGTCCATCCATCAAGCTCCTCTGGAAATCGTTTCCAAGTTGCTCTCGGAGGTAAGTTCTTGGCAATGATGTCTCTTCATTCCTGTTTTCCATGATCCAAGCAAACAAACCAGTAAACCCAGTGTAGGAGATTTTTAGGCTGAATCTACTAGGTATTCACTGTGGTCTTTGGCCAGAGACCAAATTTCAGAAAGTTCTACATGCATTAGCTGACCTCAGGTATTCCTGGTACTGTATAGACTCAGATTAAAACAACAGAAACTGATTTTATTGAAACTATACTGATTAGAAAAGAACTATCTCAAGTATTCCATACCCCAGAGTTCTCCATATATCAGCTTATTTCAAGAAGCATGCCATGAGGGAAAGTCTTGAGCCAGTGTGTTGAGCTCCCACCTCCTTGTGGCACACCAAAGAGAAACATCCTTACTTTCTCCGTGCTTGACCTCAAATGGGATTGTGAGAGTATTTTGGGTCCAAGTTTTGTTTGGTCTAGTCCTGCAAAAGCGGTTACACCTGCAGGATCTGCCTATGGATGGGGAAAAAGAAGCACATGAATTCTTAGTTCCTCCTTCCATGGAGCTGAACAACAGGCAGAGAGAACCTGCCAGCAGCCCAACAGAAGCAAAAATTGCAGAAGCCAAGCAGATAATGGCCCAAGTTCTTCCAAGGCATACAGATGTTATAAAGGGGTCAAGACTCATTCAAGTTGAATTTGACTTCTGTTAATTCAGTGAACATGTCCATATCTGTAAAACAGAAAAGACATGCAGCCCCTCTCTGAACACAATAGCTAAAAATTGAAATGATTCCCCACAATTCTGAGATGGGCACAAACAGAAGCTGACACATTTAAATAACAAAGACCTCACTTCCAAAAAAGCCCAAATCCTGATAAAAATAGAAAAACATGGAGGGGGGCATCTTTTTAGTGTGATCACTCCACCCATAAGTTAAGTGTTGACCATTAAAAAGCTGCCCATTAAAAACCCTTGCCCATAATAAAGAAATGTAGGAAATTGACTTACACCATCCTAGGCTGGTCACCCATCTAGTTTACTAGTTTAGTCTCTTGTTACTAGACTGTCTTCAAACATTTCGTGGCTCCTTTATTGTGAATGATTGTTGTTAAGATGGGAAGTTGTATGTGCAAAGCCTGGGTAAGTATCTGAATCACCAGCAGCCACTGACTTTCCTGGCATGGTGGTCTGGGAGAATTGAAAGAGATGAGAGATGGTGCTGGGGGAAGCAAAGTCACCAGTATTGCAACATGCCATGTTTTCTTTGTCAGCAACTGGATCTTTGGGACCCCTGTGGGAGACACAAAGTAGATGGACCTTGGATTCAGTGATGATGATGATGATGATGATGATGATGATGATGATGATGATGATGATGATGATGGGCTATTGATTTCTTAATGTCATCTCAGTTTTGTAAATGTAATCTTAATATAATCTCAATTTTCAGGCGACCAACTTAACTACTCAAGAGCATGAAAATATTATTGTGGTAAGTACAAAAAAATAAAAAAGTGTTTGGTTGATCGGTCTCCTTCCCTGAGTTTTACTTCCCTGTGTATTCTTTCTCATTTCTCCCTGATTTGTCTTTGCCATTTTTTACTACAAATTTAATGTGGTTTAATTCCAAGAATATGCACTCAAGAAATGGCTACGGGCAACTTCTTGAGAGTTTGGGAACATTCTTTCCATTTTTTCCCAAAAGATTTGGAGAGCAAGGACAGGCCCCAAGGAGCTGCAAGAATTAAATTCTACAGGACATTCATTGCGTAGCTTGTAGTATTAGAATTTAGTCAGAGGCTAAAAAACCGAATAGAATGTAAGGGTTGAAAGGAACATTCAAGATTATTTTGTTCAATAATTTGTTCTTGCCTGGTGCAGGAACCCTTATCGTCTGACCAAGTTGGCATGCCCCGGGTCCCATCAATTAAACAAGGTATCTGGTGGATCTAGGAAGCAGATCCTCTCTGTTATGGCATCAGTCCTCTGGAACACTTTTTTCCCAAGATTCATAGAGGCCCGCCCTGGCCTTTTTGAAATGACCCCTTAAACCTGGCTATATCCCCAGGCCAAATAAGCTCTAAAATCTGTGAATTTGCAAAAATCATGCCACCTTCAGCCTTCCCAAGGGGCAGAATAGGATCTCAATTGTGGGTTATATTGGGCCTCTATACTATTCCAAAGTACTTGCAAAGAGTACTTTGCAGAGAGATAGCCTCTAGTGTTTTTATTTTTGCCTGTCTGTGCGCCCCCCCTCCCCCCCAGTTTAAGAAGATATCCATGGTCAGGATGATAAAGGTGATAAAGAGCTGGTGGGTTGAAGTGGTTAAAATATTGAATTGGCATTGGGGCGACTCAAGGTCAAGTCCACCCTCAGCCACGGAAAAGTGAGCTCATTGCATTATTTCAATGTCCAGTTGGGGCAGCTGGATTATGAATGATGCTCTTAACCACACGTTTGATTGTCTCATGACCAAGGAGTTCCAACAGGTCAGGGCAAATCATAAATACACTTGAGATGTTTGCTTGGGTTGGTACTTGTATTTGTTCCATCAGACCTCTACAAGGCCATATTTCATCCATCAGCTGCTGCTGCCATTTACCCATAGCATTATTACTAATTTATGAGCTTAGATCTTAATTGAAATAAGGTTGCTTAGAGTGCAACTCACAACACTTTCTTCTTTTAAAATCTATATGGTTTCTAATGAGTTTTTTGCAGCTGCAGAGCAAAAATCAGAACCTGGGTGAACAGTGTTTTTTCGGGGGGGGTTATTGATTTCTTTGTTGGCCTCCAAAGGCAGCAGGGATGGCCAGTGTCATGTCATCATCAGAGGGGTGATGCTAAGTTTTTTTTTCTCCCCCCTTTTTTTAGTTTCTTTGTAGGTTTAAGGAGGGGAAGTTCTTTAATGCAAAATTAAAATTGATGTCAGTTTTCTCCATTGAAAACCATGAGCAGCTGTGACACTGAGAGTTGCTTCTTTTGGTACCAAGATCTTGGTGGGCTCTTACAGGATCAGAAATTGGATAAGGGGTCTGCATCTGGGCTAGAGTAAGCTTCCTCAACAAGGTGCCCCATAGATGCATTGCCAGTGCAACTTCTAAAAGTCTAGAAAAGTTTGGACAGTATCAGTTTATGGAAGAATGGGTTAGAATGTCAGGCTTGAAGCAATTGGATCATAGTTCAACTTCCTGCTGGTCCTTCAGGTACACAGCCCAAACCCAAATGTATACCTTCTGAATCCAACGTCTCCTGCCCAAAATAATTAGGATGGCTCTGGTTGGCTAAATGGGTATGAAGGAGAAGTCTGTATTCTTCTTGCCCATTGAGTTACCTATTTCTTTTAAAAATACTAACAGTTAGCAATTTATCCCAGAGATGAATATGGTCTCCCTAACTTTCCAATTGAATGTTGGATGCTCACGATTTCCAAGACAGTTGTTAAGTAACCTTACCTTAGTTCCTGTTTTCATCTGGTTCTATGATTGTCTCAACAAACCTTCCACGTAAATAATCTGACCACAGAGTGCAGCTGTTGCCAGATGTGAATATAGCTTCACTGTCACTCAGCAGCCCCTGAAGCACTTTGGTCAATTTCCAAAATCACAGTGACATTTTTTTTCAATCCCAAATAGGCTATTTATGATCCTAATCAATGATAATACAATTTGAGTGTGCTGCTAGGATTGGGAGAGAGGGAACTTGTTTAAAATGCAGGAGCAAATAGGCTTCACTGTCCAGTTTCAAAGTTCAAGAGCAGAAGCCCAACAAGGGTCCTTCAGGCTTGTATGAAGACTGATCTAGAAGAGCGGACAGACCCAGCTGCCAGTTGAGATTCCCTTGGGCCACAGAAGTGAATTCAGAGCAGGGCATACAATATGGCCGATCTGGTACAGCTATGTTCCCACAGACTTTGCTGTGGCATAATGCTGGGGTCACATGGCAGGCATTGTCATACAGTCTTACATAACGCAAATACCTTTCTCCAATTTTACAACTGTTATTCCCCCCCCCAAATTTCCCCCCTCCCAAGAAAAGATTTTAAAATGTGGCTGCAAGTTGTACAATTCAGATTTAAGGAGATCTCATGTGGATGAGCAAAGCATTTTTCTTTCAATTCTCCAGAGGCATCAAGAATGGAGAAGTTTATCTCTGCTTGAGTAGCGTTAGTTATATGAGCCAGTCTTCCAACAGGATAAGTCAGTTTTAAACTTCCATGTTCACTGTTTGGCTTTAACTTAGGCATGTAGCTTTTGTGTGTGTTGTGATTTCTTCTCCACTTCAAGTCCAAGTGGAGAAGATAAAAGAAGTGATGCTCCAAACAATGGAGTTGTCAGAAAGGTTTAATAGAAGCTAGTCTAAGAAGCTTAGTCTTTAAAGACTATAAGTCCAGTCTTAAAAGACACCTGTTTTTGCAGCCTGATGCCTGGAATTCTGTAGCTCCAGGACGGAACGGGCCCTGGTCTTTTGTTGAAGAAACTTTCGTACTGGCAACGCTTCATAATTTACAATAGTGGCAGCAGTGACATAATCTTATTACACACACTGTGGCCGCTGTTACTCCTAGTGCAGTTATGGCATGTAACCATGTTTGGGTTGCCTAGCAATGGGCAGAGAAAGGATGAACTTAAGAATTGAAAGGCAAGAGCTTGTTGGAAAGGAAGAGGTTTCCGACTGGTCTGGAAAATTCCCATGTTCCCAGTTTTGTTTTTATTAGATCAGGAAACTCTTGGCCGGCTTGACAAACGGGGCGGTGAAGCCAAGTGTGAGAGAGAGGTACAAATCATCCAAGGTGGAGGAAGAGGTGATCTTATGTTGATCTGATCAATAGGTTGCCCAGTGTTTTGGAGAGGGGACTCCAGGTCCTTATCAAGAGCACTGCAAATTGGAAGGGGTGGAGCTTCCCCTGTGCCTACTGATAATTGTTTGTGAAAGCGAAAAACAGAGGAAGAAACCACATCTCTTCCCTACAGACCACACTTTTCCCTGAGTGCTCATTGAGCAGTAACAATTAACGTGCCATACTGACCCCTGTGTTACCTTCTGTGAAAATCGGAGCAGCCCAAATGTTTAGAAACCTGTTAAATGAACTGTGGTTCAGGATGCTGAAGAAGTCTTTTATATGATCATGTGTAGTAACTTTCTGCCTACTTAATGCCCTTTGTTTATCTTGGGCACTAACTGAAAATTATGGGAATTAGTATCCAACTCAACTGCAAGGCATCAGTTTGGTGAAGGCTGGTATATAGGCTGGTCTGTTGTCTGGTTGTGTTAATAGTTTCTTTGTTTATATGTGTATTATATAGGATTTCATGCTTATGAAAAAACAGGGACAGGGCTAGGGCTGAGCAAACCAGGATTATCACCCTCCATTTTTTAGCACCTTTTCTTCTTGCATCAATAGCAGTCCTCTGCCCTGTATATTAAGAAGACCCATCGAGGCTTCAGGACCAATTTGAATAATGTCAGCTGGGCTCATCGGATGCACCAGTGGTGTCAGATTCTATAAAACTCAGACTTCAGCCTCTTTTAATTGATATATGTTCCTGCCTAATATTGTCATCAGTCTGTTGTAGTTCATATCATGTATAGATCTTCATCTCCATTTGCTGGAGCTGTTTTCCAGCTGACCTTGGACACCAGAGCTGCTCTGTGAACTTGACTAGGACCAGGATCTGATCATGCATTGTGATCTGGTCATCAGTTGTGAACATTGAAAGAATGTTCCCTTCCTCTTGCAGCTGTGAATTTTACAAGCAAATAATTAATATTAGACTGGTGATGTTGTAAATATAGCTTAAATCAGGTCTGGACAATTTATTCAAGGAGAGGGTTTCACTTTGTTTTATTTATTTGATGACAGCAGAGGTCAGGTTTGGTGATGCAGTGATGTCATGGGATTGGATCCCAAAGCATCCATGCTTCGTGTGTGTGCGTGTGTGTTTGTGAGGACTAAGAGTTTTAAAATTGCTTCAGTGCATTTATTTTGCACTTTTTCAAGAGAAAAAGGCACAAAACTAATGCTGTAAAATGGCAGTATATTCTAGGGGGACTCTTGTAAGATCGTAATTTCTTTCTTTAATTTATAATAGCCTGCCAACAAATTAATGGTCAAATAAAATTAGAAACTATGCAATTAATCAAGATTTGCACCTGTTTATGTTTTTTTGTAAGTGAGGACTTATTTTAGGTAATTTATCTCTGCAATCAGCAAATCAGAATGTGTATATTTATATGAGATAGAAAAATTGGGATTCACTGTAATGTGGAAGAATAATATAGAACTTATTTCTGATATAACTATCAGAGTATAAATGGATATAAATGTATTATTAATCTTTCATTATTTTAGGCACTTGCTCCTTTGCTGGAAAACAACCACCCACCACCTGACTTGTGTGAATTTTTTTGCAAGGTATTTCTGATTTCTTTGCTTTCTTTTCTTAATTTTTGCAAACTATGTCCAAAAATTTCTTGGTGGTAGCTCCTTAAGCAAGTTAAGGTTGTGTTTGTAGAGAGTAAGGAAGATGACCTTCATGGAAATACACAGGAACTGTAAAATGGACTAAAACATTTTTAAGTTCACTAAAACAAGGTAACATTCAGAAGCTGCTCAGACAGATGCCTCCCTCACTGGAGTATAAGAGGGGGAGGAGGTACAGCACAATCAGAGTTGCAATATTCTGTTATTGTAGCCCATCTTAGTAAAGGTGGTTTTAGCCTTCCTGCAGAGTTGATTTCCTGGTCTGGTCTACCTGGTGAGGCTGTCAATAACTACAGTTCTCCAAGATTGGCATGGATTATAAGCATCAGGGATGGATGGATGGATGGATGGATGGATGGATGGATGGATGGATGGATGGATGGATGGATGGGCGGGCAGCTGGGCAGGCAAGTGAGCGAGCGAGCAAGCAAGCAAACTTTCTATTGTTTTGTTATATTCAGGAAATGCCTACATTATAGACAGCTTTCAAATGGTTTTCTCTCTGGGATCAAGATTCACATTCAGAGATGCTCCAATCTTATTAACAATGTTGGGGAATGGCTGTCTTGATATGCTCCCAATTATAACCAGGACCTTTCCGTGCTATTGAAAGAAATAAGCCAATAACCCATATTCAGGCGAAATGTTGACAACTATTAGAATTCCTATGTATGGAGGAACTGGGATCAGAAAATTATAGTCCAGTGGACCACTGTTCACTAACAGAGCCCACATGCTTTTCATGCAGATCGTTTCAAGGCCAGTCCCCAATAGCTTCAGCAGAAAGATGAACAGCCAATGTGAGAGGATACTCATTGAGTGTATTCACAGAGAATACACTGTGGTCATTGATGAAAAATACTTTTGGAACCCTTCAGAAAGACCTGTCCAGTATTGGGGCATACAGTTCTTATACCTGAAAATCCAAAATATCTTTTTAACTTGTTAAGATGAATGGAGACTTTGGGGTCGTTAGCAACAGTGGGCTGTGCTTCTTTTCACCTCTTTTTAAACGTAGTAATCTCTTGGTGCAGCATTGCCGAGAACGCCCTCGGTCTATGGTGGTCATAGAAGTGTTCACTCCAGTGGTACAGAGAATCCTAAAACATAACATGGTGAGTCAATATCTTTGCTGTCTTAATTCGAAGTTTTCTCTACAAAATCTTCACAATACTGCTATTTTATGTCGTCTACTACGTCCATGCAATATATCTGTGAAATAGAGAGGTCGCAGGTAGCAGTAAAGCACGTAGCTTCATTCCTCAGTGGAAGCCCATCTCCACATCTAGAAATGTGGATGTGCAGAGATATAAAGGGAAATTTTGGAAACGTTTGTGGTTTTTTTCCCCCCTGAAAGCCACTTCTTTGTCTTTTCTGAAAAATGAAAAACATAGAAAGTGATCGTGAAATACATGCTTTTTAAAAAAATGAAACATAGAATGGCTAAGTAAATGTTCATATACTGCTCTCCAGCCTTTCTACCTGAAATGATTTCTAGAAACTATTTAATAGGAAGACTTGTATGTAGAACTTACCTCATTTTGGTACTGGGTCACAAAGAACAAGCTATGCATTACAGGTCTACAGGCAAGAACAGAGATGTTATTTCCTCCTTCAGGAGACACTGTGATTTATTTTCACAAGTGCAGGGAGCTCATAGCCCTTCCTTGCTCATGTAGTTGCTTCAGTTGAATCAAGTAGCATGATTTGACATCTGCAAAAGCTGTTAAAAAAATTACGCACTGCATCTATTTCAGTAATTCCCTGAATTCCCATCTTCTCTAATGTTCTTTCTCTCTTATCATCTCTAAGAATATATCTATAAAAGAAAGGCTTTATTCAATCTTCTCCCTCTCCTCATGTGCAGGAAACAAGAACATGCTGGGAAGCCAAGTTCCCTCTTGCACTTCCCTTCCACTAATTTGCATTACTCCATAAGAGAGGCAGCTGAACAGGTGGGAGTACCTTTGCCAGTCTTGTCTGGACTGAGAAGTTAGGTAGGGTCAGGCTTGGTTAGTACTTTGATGGAGACCAGAAGGTGCTCCCCAAGTGGTAAGCTAGAGTCTACTGAAAGAAGATTCCAGAAAAAAGACAATAGCAAACGACTTCCAAAACAAGTTCACAGGCTTCACATGAGTCAAGTTTTAGTCAAAGGACTTTTTACTTTGTGAGAGGTAGGGAGGGAGGCAGGATCCATCACTTGTCTTCCCAAACAGCCAAGCTTATGAAGCAGGAGCTTCCATGAGGGATTATTGAAGTGTGATTGCATGGTTTCTGAATCACACCAGCAATTTCCAAGGATGTTCCTGCCTCAGAGATTTCCTCCCACTCATGGAGGAATTCACATAAAATGGGGGAAGATGTAGGAGAAGGTGAGGCTTTCCTTTACACAATACAGGATTGGAAGAGGGTGGAAAAAGAAAGAGGGCTGGAATGTTGTGTGCCAATTATGTGAAATTAGGGCTACCACATCAACTTCAATATACAACCAGCCTGTCACGAAACCTCCAAATCTGGTATCAGGAACCCAGATCCAGTTTGGGTAATCATGCCAGATTGAGTGGAAACAGTTCCAGAAAAATATGTGCTTGGTGACCAACATTTCTTTACAGCTCAGTCAAAACAGATGAGAATAGGTAGTACAGGTAGTCAACACCGACTACAATTGGGACTGGCAACTCTACTGCTAAGTGGTGCAGTCATAAAGTGAAACATCACATGACTGCTCCTGACTTATGACATCAGTTCCAGCTGCACTCATTAAGCAAATCGCTGCAGATCATTAAGTGCGACGTCACGTGACCGCAACTTGTGACTTCCTGCTGACTTCCTCATTGACTTTGCATGTCAGAAGCTGGCTGTGAAGGTCACAAATGGCAATCACGTGACCGTGGGACACTGTGACAGCCGCAACTTCGAGTACTGGTCATAAGTCTTCTTTTTCAGCGTTATCGTAACTTTGAACAGTTGCTGAATGAGTGGCCAGTAAGCAAGCTGTAGTGCCACAGAAATATAGGACTGAACTATTAAGGCTAGCTCATGAAAATCCATGGGCAGGACAGATGGGTCGTGATTGAATTCTAAGTTGCCTGTTGGACCTGCGATAAAATCAGCGGTAGAACAGTACTGAAAATCATGTCCTGAATGTCAGTACACTAGGCCAGTGTTTCTCTACCTTAACAACTTTAAGATGTGTGGACTTCAGTTCCCAGAATTTCATTGTGAACCTTCCAAGGAAGCACATAGTATAGTGTAGGCTACCAAATAGTTACTAAATGCAGAAAACTCTAACTCCTGGTCAAGTTCAGGGTTGGATAGTTATAAAGCAGTGTTTCTCAACGTTAAGCATCTTTAAGATGCTTGGACTTCAACTCCCAACTTTAAAATGTGTGGACTTCAACTCCCAGAATTCCCCAGCCTTCCCAGCATTCTCCAGCCCCGAACTCCCAGAATTCCCCAACACTGCACTAGACCAAAGTACCAGTGGAGAAAATCCCGGTAGTTCTCATTCCTCTTTCAAGAATAGCCATAGATACTGTGCGCCCTTTGCCCAAAACAACCAGTGTCCATCAGCAGATTAAATTGATTAAAAATACTTTATTCCTTCCCCATCACCTGAGAGTATATATTAACACATATTTAGAAAAGCTACAAAAGACAGCCATTCTCTTAGAAGAGGCTGTTTGTTTAGACAGGGAAGAAACTTCCTCCAATGCACTGTTGTTCCTGTTATTATAAATAACTTTTTCTCCTGAAAGTGTCCAGTGTAGTTTTCAGTAAAACAGTTGAACGAGGCAATGAATCATAAAGTCACCAATTCCAAAAGGCATTAAAGTTACAAAAATGTAGAGTTAAAAATAGTTTTTAAACAGCCTTCTGAAATAGAGTCTAGTCCTGGGTAGATGTTAGCCCACCAGTCGAGAGGAGGAACAGACGTGTCTTCCATTGACGCTGACAGTGATAAAGAGATTCTGTAGAACTGGATGAACAGGCATCATGTCAAAGCAGTGGGACACGTATTTGCAGGGTGAATCCAGTAATCAATGAACCTGCATGCCAGTACCATTTTATTTGGAAATAAGGAACATTGAATTCAGTAGGATGTACATTATAGTCAGTGTTAATACGGAGAGTTCAAGCATTTTTATGTGTGCAGTAGATGATTTCATAAATGTCTTCTTTGGATCTTGGTTACTTTGCTTAAAATAAAATTAAAGGAACAAAACTTCTGTCAACAGGCCTAAAAGAATTTTTAATAAAACAAAACCTTCTAATTGCACTGCAGGCTATTTGTGTGTGGACTTATCTAAAGAGCCTGGGCTGTGCATCGCTTTCTGTACTTCACGCTTGCAGATGGACAATCATCAAACATAACTCTAGCAGTAGCTGTTTGAGAAATTTAAAGCACTAGATATAAAAATTAAATTGCAGTGGTTAGGATATTTTAGTATAAGGGTGAGTTGATCTCAAGCTTGTGAGAACACTTTTGTTCTTTACTAGAACTACAACTCTTTTATAGAACAATTTACTTCCAGTTATTCTAGGCTTTTAGAAGGAGAACAGAGAAATCACTGGCCATATTGTTGGTTACACATTGGTTACATCTTGTTTTAAGTTCTAATATAGGATGTGTGGGGCTTAGTGCAGTGTGTGAATTCAGATATGATTAGCATAGCATTACGTCCAAACTAGGTCATACGACTTGCTCAACAAAACATGGTTTTTAAAAATTGGCTTAGTTTGATATGCAAATAGAATTCTCTTAGTGCTGAATGTTGGCAGTCCTTAGTGATGTACAGATCACCAAGTTGTTTCCTGGATATAGTCATCAAATAGACTGTGCTGTTGGGATGAGAGTCTAAAACGTAGGTTGGGTGCGAGATTTTTTTTAAATTAGATCACAGTTGCCTTTGGTCCCCAAATATTTTTGGATTGAACTCCCATCATCCTCAGTCTTTGGATCCCAGCTCTCAGGCCCTAGTTGCTTTTGGATGGTCAGGAATGATGGAATATGTAATCTGGCATTATCTAGAAATTTAAGAAAGGATGTGTTCAGTAACTGGAATAAACAACACAAGAAGTCAAAATCCCTCATCTGTTACAGGATCTCCCTCATGAATTGGGCAACATGATTTAAACAAAAATCATAAACACAAAATATTACTTTAATGCAAATATCTAAAAGTCTAGTCTACACTAAACCATTGTTATTCTCACCATGGTACATTGAATAAGGTACAGTTGGGCTCAAACAATATGCTAAGCCATAAATTAAGGTTTATAGAACAGAAGGTCTGGATTTGCATTATATGCTAAATCAAAAGCACATTATGGTTTATAGCAAAATAAAATTCTGGTTAAAGCCAGAAAGTGTGATGAAGGAAAGTTGTCTCTTTTTTCCCCAAACCCTGAAAATTGCTACCGAGTGTTAACAAAACTAGACTTAATAGCCTGATGATTTTATATTCTTGCCTAAATTCCTATGTCTACCTCCATTTTCCTATAAAATACAAATCTTAATCCATTTAATTTATTCACTGAAATTAATGTAATTACTTGAGTAGTATCTTTCATTAGGCAGTAACCTTCCTCTGAATCACTGTTGCCCAAACCCTAGGATGAAATGATCACCTTTATGCTTTGCAGCAAATCTGTTGGTTAAAAAGTAGCCCACACCCTTTTTTAAAAAATGCACCCAAGCTGATTTTGCAGATTTTTGAAGATGTTGCAACATGAAAGGGCTTGCACCACAGGGCTGGCATTTTGCCTGCAACTTTTCACTTGGCTGACGATGTGTCTGTCTATTGTAAGAATAGCACTTTTCACTTATGCATTTGTTTTAAAAATCTGCAAAGCCCTTCAAGAAAGAAAAGCGACCAGTTGGGTCTTAGAGGAAGCCAACTGTTTGATTGTCTCAAATAATATCAGTTCCAGTGGGGAAAAGACAATCGGCAATCAGTTGGGAGCGGTAGTAGAAGATCCTTTAACTGCAAGGGTGCTTCGACTATCCAGAGTAGGTAATGAGAAGCTGAGATTTATGGTCTGCCTTAGCAACTTCGTTTTCTCGGCAGCCGTTCTTCAGCCGTCTCATTTCCCCAGCTCCAAAGGGGCTCAATCTTCTTGGCTGTGATGAGATTGGAGAACTGCCATTTGTAATATCATACAAACATTTGTTATGCTAATGGCATTATAAACGGAGGCATAAATCAGTCAACAATCTCAATTCCTTTTGTGAGTTTGTACAGTCCTGTTTGCTGGCAAAGCAGGGGGCTGATATACACAGGCGGGGGCAAAGGGCTGAGGAGTTTCACCAAGAAATGAGCAAACGTATTTCCCCAGGGGCCACAGCAGGCAACCAATCGTTTGTGTCCATGCTGCCTACTCCCCTCCCAAACCCATCACACTTGCAACATGTGTCTAATCTGTTCCTGAACTTTTTCACACCAGTTTTTTAGAGTATCCATGCCTGCACTGCTGGACAGGACAAATGTTGTGTGGCACCCACCCCAAAATAAAAGAACATGGAATACCTTTGTTTGGGTACCTAGCAATTTAGTTATGCCCTCTTCCACTCTTACAGACAGAAAAAAGGAGCATTTTGCCATTTTTTCCCCTCTTTTGGCAGACAAACATGCTCAGTTATCTTGGACTGATTTCCCTTCCCTCCATGTAGGTATTTTTCCCCTAAAAATGTTGTGTTCCTCTGCAAACTTGGTTTAAGTCCCTTGCTGTTGTCAGCTCTTGGCTCCCTGCGGCTCTCATTTGGGCTACGTAAGGATCCAAGTTGAAGAATGAACTCCCTGTTGGTCTCTAACAAGCATTCAGAAAGCCTCCAGTTTTTCGAGGTGGTCCATAGCTTCCATCCACAATGGAAGTTATGGTCCAAAACTTCTGGAGGGGCGTTTGATGGCAGGTTTTTGTTGACCAATTTAGACTATGTCCCACAATCAACTCTACAGGTCTTATTTCCAAGTAAAACAGAAGACCTAAGTGTTCCAAAGAAGACGAGGATACATATTGCCTGAAGCTGTCCATTGAGCTGGCATCTGAAG
This sequence comes from Python bivittatus, assembly GCF_059951505.1. Lineage (NCBI taxonomy): Eukaryota > Metazoa > Chordata > Lepidosauria > Squamata > Pythonidae > Python > Python bivittatus. Next base: position 5,160,851 of record NW_028277042.1, on the reverse strand, counting down.
CTGCGGAGCTCACCAGTGTTATAATGATAACAGCAGCAAATTAAATAACTAGCAAGTTCGCTGCTTTTTCGTGACATCTAAAATCAGCTGCCTGAGTCAGCTGCCTCCCTCTGCCTCAGAATCGGGCTGGCCCTATTTGGGATGTTTATTCTTTGTGCAATCCTTTTTGTAGCACTTCTCATTTGAGCAGAGAAACATTTCAATGGCCCAGTCTGCAAACAACAACTTCAAAGTGGTGAAAGTTTGCAAACAATTAATGAAGGGGGTGCAAGTATGAAAAGAAGGGCGTGTGTTGGAAAGTGACCTTTCTCCGTTGGTGGCATTAGAATGTTAGTCATTAAATAGGTGGATTATTTTAATTCAGTCTTCTAATTGGTGGGCAGTGCCTCCCACCAGATCCAGTTAGCCACGTTGGCTGGGGAAGATGGGTGCTGCAGCTCAGTGCATCTGTAGGGCACCAGGTTGGGAAAGGCTCTTTCAGTTAATAGAAAGAGTATAAATACTGATTAAAGCTTCCCATTCTTCAATGCATCCTTACTGAAAATCCACACCTCGGTGCTTCCGTCTTAAATATCTCCCTTTTCTGTTTTGGAAAGGATTTTGGGAAATGCCCTCGGTTGAGGCTCTTTACTCAGGAGTACATTCTGGCCTTGAATGAACTGAATGCAGGCATGGAAGTGGTGAAGAAATTTATTCACAGGTAAATATTTGTGTGGCCAAAATCTCTCTGCCCTTTGTAGGACATTCATCGTTGCTTCCTTCTCTTTGTCACCCCACCTGCTTCCCTTGCCAGCCGCTGTGATAGCCAGCTTTTAGCCATGAGTTTTACTTAACTGCAAAAACAAAGAAGGCTGATCTCTCTCAATATTGGCCTATAATTTAGCAAGCCTTCCATGAGAATCTATCCCTTTGCTGTGTGTTATTTCCATTCATGGGGTTTCCCAGCTAGGGCCAAGCGGCTGGGAATTCTGCAGTCCCATGCCTCTGGAAGGAGCTAAGTTTGGGGAATTGGATTTAGACTTTGTGCTTTCTCCTTTCTTATCAATACTCTTTGTGGACACACAGTCTCACATCCCTGTCCTGTCGTTCCAGTATGCACGGCCCTACCGGCCAGTGTCCGCATCCCCGGGTCCTTCCAAATCTTGTTGCCGTCTGTTTAGCAGCCATTTATTCTTGCTACGAAGAATTCATCAACAGGTCAGTAACTGCATGCCCCAATGAACCCATCAGAGGAGAAAAATGCACTTGCATCAAAATGCCTCAAGCTTTTCCCAATAAACTCTGCAGGGGCGGGTGGAAGAAGAAGAGGTGGGGTGAAGGCATTTCTAGATATCAGGGGTAGACAATGTGTGGGACGGGGCAAATTTGGCATTTTGAGGGCATGACACAGCCACACTCCCAAAATGGCTGCCACAGGAGACCTTCAGTTCACAACATGGCTGTTGGGATGGGCATGGCCAGTCACCAAACATCCATTTTGTAGAAGGCAAACCAGTTCACCAGGATGCTGGTTGTCATCCCTCTGTGGAGCTCAGAGGCATTCCAGCAAACAGCCATGTGCTTTGCTTAAAAAACAAACAAACAAACATGGAGAGCGCATTGCTCACTGCTTGTGGTCTTTATGAAGAGAATTGTGTCCTATGAGCAGAAATAAATGTATATTTTGCATGGAATCCAGAGGTAGGATCTGTACTGATTTTTGAAACATCTTTATATTGTAAATATGAGGAGACAGAGCAATACCTGTCTGTATGGTCTAGATTTAATAATAACGAATAACTAGTTTCTTAGTTTGTAATTTTTAATTAGAATTTTTAATTAGAGTTTTCCAGATAGTAAAAATATACAAAACAAACGAGAACAAAGATAGAAAATTAAAAAACAGAGATACAAGAAAGAAATTGAAAAAGAAAAAAAAATACAATTGTGCCTTCCACCCTTCTCTCGGTCGAGTAATTATCTTAAATTTTTCTCCAACCTCTTCATTTCATTTTTTTGAATAACTAGTTTCTTAGTAACATAACGTGGAATCCTTTTTCTGGTCTTGGTTTAATTACTGTGGATACAATTTCTTTTCTGACTATGTAACCACAGTTGTATTCTTATTTTTAGTTTATTAGAGTTTGACTGTCATATTATACCAGTTTTTTTTTTTAAAGACTTCTGATGACCTTTGCCCAGCCTTTTAAACATCCTTCAGACTTCAGTATGTCTCAGCCTCCTTAGCCCTAGACCCAGAGAGATTTCCTTTGGGAGGAATATTCACAACATAGCCTGCCTGTCCACCCCAGCCTCTTTTACAGTCTTGGGATCCCTTCATCACAATCACCCCAATTATTCCAGAGGCCAAAAGATGCCTCTGAAAATTACTGACAATGTTTCCTGTCTGTTTTGGGTGGGGGGAGAAATGAGTATGTTAAGCCTTGAATAAGCTTACCCCTCCCAAAGAAAAAGTAGAGGGAAAGAGAGAAACACACCTACAGCTTTATTTGCAATCTTTCTAGTGACATCATTGCTTCAGCATCCCACCCTTATAGCTCCTGACCACCGTAACAATAAAAAATCCAAACTGTGATCCTCCTGTTGTAGTTACAGGATCATAGCTGAATGGTGGACCACATTTTTTGCATTCTCAGATTCAATTCCTGGTATTCCAGGATATATGGCTGGAAAAATCTCTGCAAGTCAGCATAGACAAGGTACGGGCACTCTGATCTCCACCAGATGCTTTGGACTAAAATTCCCAGAATTCCTGGCCATCAAGAATGGGATCTGAGACTTACGAGGGTTGCAATGCAAAACATAGTGCAAGTGTTCAGTTGTTTGTTGCTGGAGAAGGCAGTACTAAACAAGGTGGAGAAGTAATCTGATTCTGAATAAAGCAGTAATGGGTATTCCTGTGTAATCTTAAAATCTTCACAGAGAGAGAGAGAGAGAGAGAGAGAGGAACCCATAGTTGTCAGAGACCACACGGTTGTGTGCAGGGAACAGTTCTCTTGGTGACAATTCCTAGGTCTTGGAGGATGGGAATGGAGGTGGATGGCATTTCTGCCTTCATTTTCCATAAATCAACCTTCCAGGAAATGTAGTTGACTGTCCTGGTGGGCTGCTTATTGAAAGGAACATTGCATCACAGTTTTGCATCATTTGGAAGAGAAAATTGCATTCCTCCCCATGATGGCCAAGTTCACAGACTGCCACAAAACGGGGGCTGCGTTGCAAATTCCTTTTGGGAGACATTTGTTTTCCTTTGGTATAAATAGGACAACGTAATTGCAGCTGGCCAAGATGTAAAAAAAAAAATAGAGAGAGAGGCACACACAATAATAAAAAAAGAGGATATGTCGCAAGACTTTGCAAAGTTGCTGTCTAGCCTCTTCCCCGCTATTTCTGTTATGTCTGGCAAGTTCAACTTCTTTATTCTTTCCAATTTTTTTTTTCTTCAACAATCTAGCCGGGACAATTCTCCAAGCCTGAAGGAAATTCGGAATGGCTGCCAGCAGCCTTGCGACCGCAAGCCCAATCTGCCCCTTCGTCTTCTCCACACCAGCCCTGACTTGATGTCCCGGGAGGCTACACTGGCTGAATCCCGCCTCAAGTCAGTCATTGTAACGTCCAATGAGATCCATGTCGAAGTTGAGCGCAACAATGTGGCCAACCAGAAGATGACTGCCAGTGTTGGCAATGACAGCGAACCCAACCTGATTGACTGCTTGATGGTCAGCCCCACCTGCAGTAGCATTAGCATCGAACTCAGTGCACAGGCAGATCGCATCCTCGGCTGCTTTGTGGAAATACTCAAGATGCTGTGAGTTACTCTTCACCGTGACTTTCCAGACAGTCCATATGACTTTCTTGGGCTGAGTGTGTGTGTGTGTGTGTGTGGATTTCCACCTGCCTTCTTCTGTAATGGTATGTGAGAAAGACCTTGAGAAACAGGGTGAAGAGATGCTGCTTAGGGAACAGTCAGATAAGAGGGGGCATAGCCCACAGCTGCATAATGGGTGTAGAAAGAGAGTTTCACTTCACCTCCACCTTCAGCACTGCACTAGGTAGAGAAGAGGGCTGGCAGCCCAATGCAGAACATAGAAGGCCCCATATTCAGCTTGTGACATCTCCGATTAAAAGGGTCAGGAAGGAAGCGATGGGAATGAGTCTGTTAAAATCAGAATAATAAAAAAGAGAAACACATGATATGCATCCAGGAATGCCATATGGAACAGCATAAAATCTTACAAGGACTCACCCATCACCCTGCCCCAAAGCCTGCAAGAATAGTCAGATTTTCAATGATTTTTGGAACATTATCAGGATGGTTGCCATAGGGATCTCTAGAGGTGCTTTTTCAGAGGGAAGTGCTGCAACAGAGAAGGCATGCCTCTGAGGCCCCCGAAGGAGACCCAAACCGCACCCATCCTGCCAGCTCTTATCAGATGGGCAGAAGGTATCAGCGACAAGTAATACTTCAAATCATCAGGCCCTGAGCCATTAAGGGTTTTATAGTTCATAACTAGCACCTTGAATTGCAACTGGAAGCCAACCACAACCATGCAATGCCCATTACTGCCTGTGCGGCTACATTCTGAATCAGTTCTAGATTTCAAGTGATCTTCAAGGACAGCCCCACGTAGAGTGCTTTGCAGTAGTCCACTCAGGAGGTGACAAGTGCATGAGTGACCATCCGATGTTGGTGGGACCATTTGGAATCCCAAAGATGAAATTGCTTTGGTACAACATTATTGCCCTCGTTATTCTTCTGGCAAGTTGCCTAAGCTATGTCAATCCATGCAGGTCCATTGGATGGGAAGAAATTCTTGGCCTGATACAGAGGGGAAGTGGTCACCTTCTAGATCAGCCTCTCCCAATCTAGCCCCCAAATGTTCTGGGTGACATTTCCCATCACTTTCAGCAAGGGTGTGCATCAAATTGGGCGTCAGAGGAGGAAAGGCTAAGCTAGCCATACAGATTGTAGCTGACAGACAGATAACAGCAGGCAGGAGATGCCTGTGGCTGATCAGTCTCAGATGCATCATGGCTTAATGATTCCTGAGGCTGGCATTCCACAGGCTCAGCTGGAGCAGCAGCATCAGATTCAGAGTCAGACTCTGAATTGTGGCTCATGACAGTAGTTATGTGACTTCCCTAATCTTAGACTCTTCCATACATCAGCACGTTGCGTGGTTTGGAAGCTTGACATTTGGGGAGCTGCAGTCCTAAAACATCTGAAAACATTTCAGGTTAGTGAAGGCTTGCAAATTCTGTGACTGGAACTGCACATACACTTCGTAGAAGAAAAGATGGATTAAACCTGAGCCAGATTCAAGCTACTGCATTAGAGAAAGCTGTGAAAAAAACTGGGATCAGGTTACTTTAAAGAATGCCTCCAACTGTATCAGCCCCAGGTTATCCTAACATCTGGAAAGGGTTCTGCTTTCCATGATTGCCCCTTGATGGCAATACAGAAGTAGATCTCTACATATACCTGTACCCATGCAAATGATCTCCTTTTGCAATGTACCATTTTGGGGCATCTTGAAGGTTGGTCTCCCACGGTTATTTATCTTTTAGTTGTTTTTTTAAAATACGTTTTTTATCCTCATTTTCCTTCATTTGTATTACACGCGCATGCGCGCACACACACACGCATACAGTCCCAGTTTAAGAACAAGTTCCGTTCCCAAGGTCTGTCCTTAAGTTGAGTTTGTATGTAAGCCGGAACAGTAATATTGTATAATACTGGATAAGTATTCGTTTGTAATTAACTCAAACCATTGTGTATTTAACTCGAATTTTGCTACAATAGGCTCCGTTCTTAACTATGGGTCACCCTTAAACCAGGCGTCCTTAACCTGGGGGGTAACCTGTGTGTGTGTATTATTAAAGAATTTTTAAAAGAATAAAAACAATACAAAATCTGAAAGAAAAAGTAAGGAAAGTAAAGAAAAGTAATAAGTAAAAAAAAGTTCAAAGAAAAATAGAGAAGTTCTAAAGAAGTGGCTTCCAATTTTCTTAACCTTCTCTCTCTAAGGTCACAACATATTTTCCTTCTTTCCATAGTCTACCCTTTCTTATCATCAAACCCATAAGTCGCAAGTTCATTTTTTTCTTGTTTCAGCAAAAAGGCCATAAGGTGCTTCCAGACATTAGTAAATGTAGTTATTGTCCTTTCTCTAATCATACAAGACACTGTTGCCATCTCTGCTAATTCTGTCATCTTCACCAGCCATTCCTCTGTTGTGGGTGTTTCAGAGTCTTTCCATTTTTGTACATATAATAATCTCGCAGCAGTTATCATATATAAAAACAATCTTCCATAACTCTTTTTTAATGGTCTATTCATTAGTCCCAACAAGAAAAGTTCTGATTGCAATTGAATATTAATCTTTAAAATTCTTTGTATCACTGTGTGTATTTGAACCCAAACTTTTCTGGTTTTTCGCAAGTCTACCAGGCATGATAGAATGACCCTTCATGTTTTCCACATTTACTACATAAATTTGAAGTACCTTTATTCATTCTAGATAATTTTCCTGGAGTCATGTACCAAGGGTACATCATTTTATAAAAAATTTCTTTTAAATTATATCATAATGTAAATTTCAGTTCTTTCAGCCTCATATTTTCCCATTGTTCCATCAATGTATTATGTCCCAAATTTTTAGCCCATTTTATCATATACCTTTTCACTTGTTCTTCTTCCATTTCAAATTTCAACAAAAGTGTATACATTTTAGCAATTACATGTTCATCATTTGTACATAGTCCTCCATTTTTATTTTCAAATGCTTTTAGGAGTTAGGATTTTATAACTTCAGGAATCCTTGTAATGAGAGGTGGTATAGAAATGCTTTGAATAAATGTATCTGGAGCTAAACATGCATCCTTCAATATGTCAAAGACAAGAGGCCTAATCTGGGTTACGGATTCCTTGATCATAGAACCATGGTGGTTGTTATTGCTTCTCAACAGATATTACTTTGGCCACATTTGACTTTTGAATGTTCTTTGATTAAATGGAATGGTTGTGATCAAATTATGTAAATAGCTCTTAGGAGAATGCTATTCAATCCCAGCTATGTCTGAATTTTTGGTTTTTCATTATTTTGATGCCTTGTTTTAGTTGATAATAGTTTTGCCTCTCCTTTACAAAAAATGAAGCTAACATGGAGGAAACACATGGTGGACATATGTGAATACTAGGGTTTCACCAACAAGCCAGTTAAAAAGTTGGAAGTTGAATAAATGAAGTTGGTTTATGATATCTTCCCTAACCTGGATACTCTCTAAGGTGCTGAAACTGTAATTTCCAGAATTCCCAACTAGGATGGCCGATGAGTAGGGATGAAATATTAGTAGTTGTGCCTTGATAGATCCAGTGGGCACCAGGTTAAAGAAGGCTGGCTGAGCCCAAGGTTGAACTCATGCACAAACACAATGTCAAGCTTTGCCCACTAGAAAAATAGCTTATTAACAGCAGTAAATTCTGCATTGAGTTTAGGCTAATTGTGCATTTCTAATTACAGATCAGATTACGAAGATTGGAGACCAGCTCTGGCCAGTTTGCTCCAGCCCATCCCTTTCCCCAAAGAGTAAGTTATTGTCTTTTGGATGCTTTCTTTCCTCCCTTTCCCTGGTAGATATCTTGCATTAATCAGAAGTAACTACAAGTAGTCCTCGCTTAACATCCAATGGAAAATTGGTCATTAAGCAGGGTGGTCATTAAGCGAGTCACCACATGACTGGGCCCAATTTTATGACCATTTTTATGATGGCTGTTAAGCAAGTCCCCATGGTCATTAAGCAAATCACATCATTAAATGAATCCAGCTTCTCCAGTGGACATTTTTTGCCGGAATTTGCTTAACGACCACATGATTCGCTTAACAAACATTGTAAAAGTCGAAAATCGTGATCATATGTCTGCAGGTGGTGGTGTGACGGTTTGCAATGGTCGTAAGTGCAAGTACAGGTTGTAAAACACTTTTCTGAGGCCGTCATAACTTTGAACCATCATTAAATGAACAGTCATTAAGCAAGGATTACCTGTAACTAAGATTTAGTAGAAGAGTCTAATAAGTGTAGCTTATAGCTGGGATTTGTCTGCAACTCAGGAAGAACTATATTTAGTAAGAACAAGGGGACATTTGTTTTATTTATTTTAAATAAATATGTATGTATGTATGTATGTATGTATGTATGTATGTATGTATGTATATTGCTGTTCTGGTGCCTCTGCACTACTCAGCATTAGTTAATAGTCACAAACAATTTAAAAATGCAGTAAAATTCCATACAGTGTAACCAAAACAATGAGAGGTCTAATCATAAAGCAAAGGCATTGTCTACAAATAAAACCAACTACTTCCTGAATGGAAATTTTTTGCCTTTCTAGGGCAAAAGACAGAGTTCCAGTTTAAGCTGCAGCCACAGAGGAAACTGTTGTTGCAGTTTACCTTCTCTGACCACCCCATCCCCCCCCAAAAAAAGGGTATTTGCAAACTCCAAATTAAAATAATTTTGGAAATGCAAAAAGATGGCTAGAGTCTTAGGATACTCACACAAGAATTTTACATGATCATTCCATAAGGTTTTGTGAGATTTGAGGGTGGACCTCCTAGGCCTTCATAGAATGATTAGGTTGCCAGACCCGCCTATATCTGGAAAAACTTAGTTCCAATGTGAGATGCAGGTGGAAGGGAGAGGTCCCATCTGCCCAAATTTCTAGCTGAGCCAAAATTACTTCTCAGAAATTGAAAATAAAAATTGAAAGTAAACAGGGTCAGTTGTCAGGATCAAACAAGATCTAAGTGGTTGTATCGGCAGATGTAATGGGACAAGACACCCCACCGAAAAAATAAGTATAAAACCACACGTTATTCCATAAACATAGTGTTTGAATCCAGTGAAGCAGTTGCTGATGCTCCCTCTGAAGCCTATTAATGATAGCAGTGTTTATGAAATGGAGATCTCTCTGTGGGGTGAACATTACAGCCTATAATCATCCAATTTGCCAGCTTATCGCCTCCCTTGGGGGCCTGGTGCCTTGGAAGGGCCCAGTTTTCACCAACTGCGTGTTCTTCAAAAAGGCTAGGGAGAAACAGAGAGGCCCTTGGTGTCATTTATCTGAGTTGGGTTTTGTTTTTCTCACCGAGGACCCGGACCCCAGGGCAGACTGTAGATCGAGAATGTGATGCAAGGGCCTCTCTGCAAGTGACCATTAATTGCTTTGCTAATGTTAATAAGAGACAAGTGGGCCTTAATTGCAGTGCAATTAACAAACACACCTGGGACTTGAATTGAGCAGAAAATCCTGTTTACGGATGCATGGTTTTGGTCTCCTGGACCTAGAAATTTCCATTTGCGTCTTTGATGACATACGAGCTTTTCTTCCTTTCTCCCAATGTGTCTAAAGAATGGATGAGCAACCTTCTAGCCTCAAGGGTTCCATACAGTAGCCTTGGAAGGGTTGTGTACTGGGGAGGCTATGATCTTGTTGGAGGGAATTTTGAGGCCATTTTTGTGTCTTTTCGTATTGAAAATTAGCAAGAAATCTCACTATTGCAGTTTGATATCTTGCTCCCCAGTTTCAGATGTTTGATCTTGCAAAACTCTGGTGCTCATCCAAAGAACACAAATTGCCTTCCTCGTTCTTTTTATTTTCTATTGGTTTGTGTTAGTTCTTATGTTCTTTGTAAAACTTTTAATAAAATGTATTAAAAAAACAAAACAAAAACAACACAAATTGCCCAGCCTTGCTCTTAATGTTATTAACTTTAATTTAGTTCAGGTCGAGTTGGCGTTCAGTCATGGGCCCTTCAGGATGACTGTGGTCAAGACACTGTGGTCAAGACACATTCTAATAACATTTTCTCACTGAATTGCCTATCTTCCTTCCCACCCTATATACATCGCCCCACCTAATTAGAAGACACACTCAAAAATATGATGATAAGTAAATATCACTGAATTGGCCTACTTCTGGACAATTTCTCTTGTGTTCATAAACTATCCCATTTGGGCATTAATCTCTGAGTTTAAAAAAAGAATCTATGCAAAATAAATTGAAACATATGTTGACTGATTCTTTATGTTCAAGCCATTGTTCTCTCAAAGAACAAATTTCTAAGCATTAGAACTCCATCAGATCTGCCTTCATCATGGAAAAAGGTGGTCTCTCTCATGATAAATCTATTAGGACGGTGCAGTGCTTCAGAAGAGGCCTCTTGGAACATATAGGTCATGAATGCAGCTTCTCTTTGTGCCTCATTAACGCATCTGGGTAGCTGTGCAGACGCAATTACTTTAATGAACCTCAAAAAAGTGTTGTGTTTGCATGAACTCTTGCACGTGAAACTGCTTCTTCTGAACAAAATCCCAAGTATCGTACAGCCCTAAAATATAATCAACAGAGCAGAGAATCTTTCTTTCAAGGGTTAGTTTATCCAAAGGCTGTTTCTGCCAGATTTATCTGTGCTTCAGCTTTATTTTGTTTTATTAAAAAGTGTTTCTCCCCCTCCCTCCACTTTTTGTTTTGTTCAGTTTGAAATGGCGTCATGTGCAGCAGTGTTCCCCAACGCAACGACTTCCCTTGTAATCTCTAAAAGCCAATGTTCAGAAAGACTAGGATGATGGGATTTATAGTCCAGAGTTGAGAGGACAAGAGACAATGTAGATCCTAAGTCATTTCTTGATAGGCATTGAATCTATGTGTTTTGTATTATTGTTATTATTTTGGAAAGAAAACAACTGCAAAAAAAAAAAAAAAGGAAGAAAACACATACATAATGTCCTGTGTTTTTATTTCAGGGCTCTTGCACATGAGAAGTTCACAAAGTAAGTGCTTATTTGCTTGAAATACTCTCCTGCAGTGATGTAAACTCTGGGTTGATCCAGCCTTTCACAGCACAGAAGTTTAAAAAGTTTGTGATAGGCTCTCACTTGTAAAGGCTAAAAGAGACCCCCACCGAGTACACCTCCTCCATTCATAAAAATAGAGGTGCCCAGCACATGATCTTCCCCTGCCACTCTAAAGGGTCACATTTCCCTCAAGGGCCATTCTTTCAGTAATTTATGGTTTAGAAGCATCCAGTCTAGACTACTGTAGTGTTTTCTTTGTGGGACTATTTTGGCAGCCGGTTCGGCAGGATCGAATTGTGCTACCAGCCATTTGGCAAGAACCATCGTTCCCAGATAACAATTCCCATGTGCTCCAAGCAGCATGGTCAAAGGAATGATGGAAGGATGCTTTGCTGATCAGCTGGAGCAGGTCAGGAAGAGCCTAGTCCTTTAGCCTAGTCCTTTAGCTGAAATGCTTGCTTTCCTACATGCAGGGAATGTTTACCCCCATTGTAGGGGATGAGGTTTCCAAACATCCTCCCCCCCACACATACAAAATTCCCCCTGGGCTTACATCCAGAGGGTTGTGGTCTCAAGAGGTCTCTCGCTGTGGATTTGTCTGGCTAAAAAAAGCTGCAGAGTTGGGAAGGGACCTCCAGGCATTCAAACTGAGATACTTTCTAATCCCTGAGGATTAAAGTCTCTATGATCATGGATTGTTTCCAGGCTGTGAGAAGACCTCTTCCCATTGTGTAAAGCCCCAGTTCAGTAGAAAGTAATCATTCCCTCCACATTTCCTTATAACTTTTCACTTAGAACATAATCAAAATGAAATGCAACAGCTGTATATATTTTTAGAGGTGACCGACAGCCTTCTTCTCTTTCTTTCTCTTTTTTATTATGTTTTTGCTGCTTCAAGGGAGCTGAAGTACGTCATTCAAAGATTTGCAGAAGATCCAAGACAAGAAGTGAGTTTCTTTCCAACGCAGCACCAAAGGAATGGGAGAAGGGTTGTTTGTCAAAATGTTCAGGCTATAAATTGCTTGGAGCTCCATGGGGCTGTCAGCCTCTCAGCATCTCTGCCTTGATATTGTTCCTGAAAGGGCTTTTGGAGCTTGCAGCTGCCTTCTTATAAATGATTTCATGCCTCTTATGTCAACATAAAACACTGTTTGGATTTCTCAGAACTGTGGCTGGAATCGCTGCATCTGGAAATTTCAGTGTAAAATAAATGCCCCAGATAAATGCCCTTCGTCTCTTGAATAACTGAGACTGAGCATTTGAACCCTTGCTTGAGTCATAAAAATGCCCATCGTTATGATGGGGGGGGGATCCACAAATAGAGTGTGTGTACTTATGTCTGAATTTGTTGTGAATAGATAGATAGATAGATAGATAGATAGATAGATAGATAGATAGATAGATAGATAGATAAATAGATTAATATAAGGGGGCACATTTGTGTTGAGCACCCAGGGCAGACTGGAGGAGTAGGGTAGGCTTTTGATCCTGCCAACATTTTAATCCTAAGCAGCTCAAAACATCTGGATGGAGAACCTAAATTCTTCAGAAACGCCAGGCCTACAGTGGGTGGATAACCACAACAAATCCATAAACCTTTCAGTTACAGGAGGCAAAGTCTTCCTCTCCCTCTTTCCCGTCAGCTCCAGGGTTTAGATCCAAGGGTCCATTTTGCAGGCTCCTTGCCCTCCTGCAGGTTGGAAGGAAAGGGTTCACGTAGAACACCCAGTGCCTAATCAGGAGCCAGGAAAAATGCCTTTTGAGTCTTATTGCTGAATTGGATAACGTTCCAATGAGAAGGAACATTCCCTTATCTCTTACTGCAAGGCTGGGGCATCTTGTACTGCACTTCCTAGCAGCCTCATCAGCATGATCAGCTGGGAGGGATGTTAGGAGTAGTAGTTGAGCAACATCTCAAGTTCCACAGGGGTCCCATCTTGCTAGCTCCTTTCTCTGCAGAATTATTTGGAAGGGCTTTGGCAGGAAAGTCCACCTTCTCGTGTGTTTTTGTTCGACCAGGTCCATTCCTGTTTGCTGAGTGTGCGGGCCGGCAAGGATGGCTGGTTCCAGCTCTACAGCCCTGGTGGTGTGGCGTGCGATGATGACGGGGAGCTGTTTGCCAGTATGGTATGTGCCAATTCTTCAGAGTCTTTTTTGCCCTTGTCTTGTCAGCCTTGTGAGGTAGTCCAGACAGGAAGCACGACCAGATGGGTTAATTCTACTTTATTGTAAGGTTACATGAACAGAATCTTGCAAGTCTGAAAGTACAGTTCTCCCCTGTCACCTTTACAGCCCAAGAAACTCGGGAGGGTCCCTTCTGAGATGTTTGCCCACATTCCTTTTGTGGTTAAACTGCCCCTTGTCCAACCGTTCCCCTGGTGGTGGCTCTTCCCCCTGTCTCCCATGGTCATTCTCACGTACCATTACAGGTGTAGACTGTAAGGCTGAGACCTAACGCTAGCACCTGCAGGTCCATGGACATCTCTGTTGAAGCTGGCCAAGCTTCCAATCCTCCTGGGATTCTTTCAGTTTAAAACAAGTTAACAGGAAGCTGGCATACTTCAAAGCAAAAATGCCACTTCCAGAGTGATCTTTTTTTCCAAGAACTTGGGAGTTCTTAGAAAATAAACATGATGGCCAAAGCCCAATGTTTTCTTCAGAGGCTCACCTGCCCAAAACAAGGAAAGATAATCTGGACAATAAAAAATAGGCTGAGGTATTTCAGAGAGCAATCTCACCTGTTTGTCTGTTTGCCCAATAGGAGTTTATGACTGGCCATGCCCATCGTGGCAGCCATTTTGTAAACGGACCCTGTTCCCTAGCAGTGGTCATCTTGTAAAACACCACCAGTCAGTCTCAAAATTACAGAGTGTTAGTGGTCCCAATCAAGCTGGGGGTTTCCTGCTCTGAAGCTATCTTTCCCAACTGGATGCCCTCCAGGTACGCTGGACTTGGTCTCTTTGGCCATGGCTGACTGGGAATTCTGTGAATTGAATAGATTCCAATAGATCCAGGATATGCCAGCTTTCAGGAGGTTATTCTAACACTTTGGAAACTCACGCTCACATATTTGAGTCGACAAACGTTGGCTCTAAATGTTGTGAGCCATCAATTAGGAAAAGATGGCTTTACCACTTTTTCCAGCAAGATTTGTTTTTGAATGTTGTTACTTCAGAATGTAGCTTTTTTTGTTTATGAAGAATCAAAAAGGGAGGCTGGGGAGATGAAATACATGGGAGCGGTTCCAACAAATTCCCCAACTTCCAACACCCTAAAGTTCATCCCATTCTTCTGAAGTGCCTCTTTCCCAGCCATGGAAACAGAAATGGAATATTCTGTTTTGGGCAGAAATTCAATGCTGCGTTTGAACAGTTTCATCTGTGCTATCAAATTAAGTCTTTGTAATCCCTGTGCCAAAGTAGACTGAGTGATTTATGATCATTATAAAATTGATTGTACCTTTGAATCAAAGCCAACTGGTTCAAAACAAGTGTCCAGAGATTTTTTTGTTCATCTTAGCAAAAATCAGATATCATCTTTGAGGGCTCAGAAAGCTGGTCTGGGAGGAAATTGAAAACTGAGGATAAAAAGGAGATGGGTTTATGAAAATACTTGGATGTGAAAACCAGCATGCTGGCATTTCATCTCTTAAGAGCCACTTGATCATTTGTCTTCACTGTTCTCCAGGATTTTCTCAGAGGAGAGATTTGGAATGATCTTTGACTTGTTTCAATTGTCACATTCCTGCCTGTAAGAAAAGCAAACAACCAAATGGGAGATTCTTTAAGTTCATGTTGTGCATTGATTCTAGAAGAGTGTGGCTGGGGTGGTGTATCTCATGACTTCACTAAACTCACTAGGGCTAATTCTGAAACCATGCTGTTGTGAAGTTAGATTGCATTCACAGTATACCAAACTTAAAGGTCTCATGCTAGATATAGGATACACATTCACTCACCTCATATGTAAAATCTACATCTTCATGAGGGTACATTTTTCCTCCAATCTCTCTCTCTCTGAGCTGGAGAAAGAAAAGTTTTGGTCCTTCTAGAACAAGAGGAGAAGCTGGGCATCAGAACTAGATGAAGGAGAAAGCAAAGCATCTCCTAAGGTTGGAATCCACAAGAAACTGAAAAAGCTCTGAGAAGCAAGCTGAGGACTTGTCTCTATCTAGTATCTTAGAGATAGGACACATCTAATCAGAAAACTGTGTTCGAATTTTGAACTTGGAGCACCCCTCCCTAAATCAGTATTTTCCAGAGACATGACTCCCACGGTTATCATCCCATGCTAGGTTGAGAGCGATGGTGGTTGTAATCCCACATATCTGAAAGGCATTAATTTAGGGAAGTCTAGACTGGAGTTAAAATGTTCTTGTGGGATTTGGCCATGTTGCCTTCTTGGCTACATTGGGAGAAGTGCCAAAAGATGTTTCCCAAATTGTGTGTCTCTCTCACTTGAACCTTTCCCTCTCTCTCTCTCTCTTGCAGGTTCATATTTTAATGGGCTCCTGCTACAAGACAAAAAAGTTTCTGCTTTCATTGGCTGAGAACAAACTGGGCCCTTGCATGCTGCTGGCATTGAGAGGCAACCAAACTATGGTGGAGGTAAGGCTGATACCCATTTGTCAATTTGCCACACCAGACAGAAACAAGAAAGCACATATTTCATTTCTGCACTTTGTCTGTTCTTCCTTTGAAAAAGAAATATCCCAACCAGCTCTGTGCAATGACCACTCAAAGGGGGAGATTACAAGCTTTAGAAACACAACAGATCAACAATTAATGGTGCAAATCTATCTGTGTCTACTCAGAAGTAAATCTGATTATGTTTAGTGAGACTCTCTGCCAGTAAATGTGAGAGACGGTGTGATATGATGGATAAAATGTTGACCCAGGTTCAGGTCTACTCTCAGCTTTGGAAGATCAATGGGTTTGGGGCTACTCACTCAGCCAAGGGTTGTCATGGGAAAAATTGGAAGGGGGAAACACTGGAGCAAAAGTGGGATATAAATTTAGCAACAAATGAGTAAATAAAGGATGGGATTCTCAGTGTGGCAAGAAAGGAGACTTTAAAAACTCAGATGCAAGAATTAAGCATAGCAAAACCTTAGAAATGTGGGGATATAAAGGGATAAAAATGCAAATGCAAATTGGACTTGTATTCCTTCTTGATAGAAGAATCTCAAAAGTTACTCTTTCCTTGGATATATTAACAAGAGAATTCTCAGCCCTCTCCTTGCTCCCATTTTTGAGTCTATAATTTCCAGGGTTCCTTTTAGCAAACCTTCATGTTTGAAATAGATTCTGTACAATGTACAATGTCCAGAATGTGGTGGCATGGGCAGGGATGAGTATGCCTCGGTATGCCCATGTAACACCTTTGCTTTGCAAGCTGCACTGGTTGCCAGTTTGCTTCCAGGTGCGATTCAAGGTGCTAATGGTTACCTATAAAGCCCTACATGGCATAGGGCCTGGTTACTTCAGGGACCACCTGTCTCTTACAGCATCTGCCTGGCTGATTCAATCCTGCAGGGTTGGCGCACTCTGTGTTCCTTCGATTAAACAATGTCATCTCTCAGGACTCTGGAAGCTCACCTTCTCCGTAGCAGTGCCCGCCCTCTGGAACAAGGTTCCCCTGAAATCCAGATGGCCCCACTCTGCTGTTGTTTAGAAGAGCTGTGAAGACCTGGCTCTTCACCCAAGGCCTCTTGCTTCACCACGCTTGCCATTTTTTATCTTTACCTTTTATGTTTTAGTGATTTTATTGTAATTTCTTCTATTGTAGTGAGCCACCCAGAGTTACTGAGAGTAGGGCAGCATACAAGTTTTATCAATTGTTGTTGTTGTTGTTATTTTAAAGTACAAAGTCTGTTTACAGTTCCTGATTTGTGGGATCATGTGAAGAATTACAGTGTTTGCCCATTGAAAAGCAGGCAAGGAATGAGTCTGTGCCACCACCAGTGATGGGCCATCCTTTCTCCTCTCCTTGTTACTCAGATCCTTTGCCTGATGCTGGAGTACAACATTATTGAGAACAAGGACACGCAGCTTCAGATCATCTCAACCCTTGAGAGCACTGATGTGGGGAAGAAAATGTACGAGCAGCTTTGTGACCGGCAGAGAGAACTCAAAGAGCTGGTGAGCTTCTTGGATTTATATTCCACCTTTCTACTTCAAAAGAACACATGTTATCTGCTTTTCTTTGTGTGATCCAAAAGTAGGGTATAACGCATGCTGAAACCCAGAGAAAACATTTCAAGACTCCTTTGAGTTGGACTTGATTCCTGCTGGCCATGTGGACATGTTGTAGCTTTCAGTATGAAAGAAGGGCATTCCTCCAAGACTTGGTTTGACCTACAGGGTCTACCTGCAGACTTGTTGTTTCTTGAAGTTCTCCCATCCAAGATTTAGCTAGGTGTGGTCCTGCTTAGCTTTTTCAAGATCCATCCAAATTAGCCGGATGCTGCCACCTGCTGGTTTATCAGAATTCCACACAATGAAAGAGAACAGTAACCCAAAGTTCAGGGAGGACTAAGCCACAGCAGTTAATTTAATTGCTTAAACAACTGATGTGTATTCAAATTGGATCCTTAAAAGGAGCAACCATATAGTCTTTTAATACATTGGCTTGATATGTCGATGCGCTTTTCTGTTGCAACCTTTTATTATATTTAACTTAATATCTTCATTTCGAGGCCACCCGACTCCATGGTGAGTCTGGGCAGCTTACAATAAAGAAAAATAAAAAAGAAAACATCTATCAAAGAAAAAAGAATGCTACCAACTGGAAAACTGGCCTCATAATACAAAAAGACCAAAAGGATACCCCAAAAACCCAAAAGGGCTTCACCACCATCCTAACCCAAGGCTTAGGAGAACCAGGTTTTGGACAATTAGTGAAAAATCAGTAAGGTGGGAACAATACGGATGTTAGGTGAGGAGGATATCATTCCAGAGGGCAGGAGGCATCACTGAGAAGACATTTGATTGTAAATGGTTGGTGAATGTACTTTTATTTTTATTTATACTATTTAGCTCTGAGTTGGGGCAATATCAAGAGATCTTCTGCTGTTCTAGCAGCAGAGGTCATTATGTACAGAGAAGATAGGGATTTGAATTCTGGACCTTCTGCAGGCCCAAGCCAGTGCTTTGCCACTGCAGATCCATGGTTCCCACATTTGTAAGCAGTGTGTGTGTTCTTTTGCAGCAGAGGAAAGGCGGCCCCACCAGGTTAACACTGCCATCAAAATCCACGGTGAGTTGCCCTTCTGAATCTCAGTATGACCTTGAGCCTGCTGAACGTGGTTTTCATGTTCTCGGAACATGTCTCATAGCGCTGAAGGATGTTGACACGTGAGAGTTAGGAACTGCCCCAGCCAGCATCCATCACCCTTGGCTTTCCTGAGCAGGGCTGTTGGGACTTACAGTTGTGCTACATCTGGAAGGCCCAGTTTCCCTACTGATGGAGCACTGGGGCATTAAAAAAGGATGACCCTGGTTGATATGTTGCCTGTGCTATGGAAGGAGGTCTTAAGAAAGCTTTTCCCCTACTTTGCAGGAGTGGGCCAAAATACACTAAGATTGTGTATGTGAAGAAGGCCCAGCTTTTGCACTGGTGCCTAGACTGCCTCTGCCTTGAATGGTGGATTAGATTTAAATGCCCCAGTGTCTCCACTTAACCTCCATTTAATCTATTTACTGAATTAACTTAGGTTTTGGATCCACATATTATCTTAAGCCCTATACTAACCACATAGGCTACGCTTGCATAACCCACAGAGACATGCAGAAAAATAGCAAGCTCAAATTAAAATTAACCAAGCTTAGCTAGACATGCAGATGCAACCTCTGGGTCTTTAGCTGGCCTGGTTAAATCTGTTGTGTGATCCATTGTGTTGCTCTGTAATAGAATTAGGTAACATGTTTCTCTCCAGGAGTTGCTAGATGGAGACATGCTGCATCATTGTGGGAAACGTTAAATGGCTGATGCCATTGAGGAGCTTCACTTACATTTTGCCTGATGCTATGGAACAGCATTTCATCTGAGTGTTTATGGGAAATTAAAATGGCAGTTCCACATTTCTGGATGCCAATGACACTGGGACCATCAGGAGAGTATGACACTTTGCCAGCAGCCTTAACAAGCTAAAGAGGCATGGATCTAACAAAGAGATGGCTGGGTTAACAGAACTGAGGATCTTGCCCACTTCATCAGAAGTTACAAGATCAAATATTTCATTCCATCTGGTTGTTTATGGGAAACTAAATTAAAATCGTGACTCCAAGCTGCTGAATGCCAGTGATATCTGGGGCTCATTAACATGGGACTGACACTCATCTGGAACACCTTAATTTCCCCATTTCTCTTAAACCTGGAGACCGCCTTGCTGCTGGTCTTCTTCTGCTTCTCTTCCTTCCACCTTTCCCAGCATCAGAGCCTTCTCTAGTGCTAGGTCTTCACATAATGTGTCTGAAGTAGGATTATTTGAGCCTGGTCATTGGTGCCTCGAGTGAGAGCTCTTGGTTGATTTGTTCAATGATCCATTGGTTTGTTTTCTTGGCTGTCCATGGTATTCTCGGGAGTCTTCTCCAACACCAAAGTTCAAAAGCATCAATACTCTTCCTATCCTGCTTCTTCAAAGTCCAACTTTTGCTTCCATGGAGTGTCACAGGGAATACCATAGCTTGCACAATTCTGATATTGGGAACTATACAGAAGGGACATATAGCTTATGGGATTGAGACCCTTCTCCCAATGGCATGCCATATTTTTCCATGAAAAAATAGGGGGAGAGGGAAGGTTTCATTGACTGATCTCCACAATCTTCTGCTTTTAAGGATGCAGACCTGGCTCGGCTCTTAAGCTCGGGCTCCTTTGGAAACCTGGAGAACCTCAGCCTGGCCTTTACCAACGTCACAAGTGCCTGTGCAGAGCATCTCATCAAACTGCCTTCGCTCAAGCAGCTGAACCTGTGGTCAACTCAGGTATGAGCTGTGCAAGCCACTAAGGGCAGAAAAGTTTGTGCTAACTCAAACTGAGATGGCCCGGTGCGTCACGACAGGAAGAGCTGGTTTCATTCAGTACAAGCAGCCAAGCCCTTTTCAAGAGATTTCTTCTCTAAATAAAATGCATTTGCTCCTCTTTCAAAGTCCTCCTGTTCCATGTATTAATCTTTTCCTGCACCCCAATCCCACCCAGATATGTTTGGATGACAGCACTCATCATCTTCAGGGAGTCTGTACTGTCTGTGAATTGTAGAAGTTATCTTCCACACCTAAAGGGCATCAGGTTCTAGAAGCTATTCCAGATCATACCAAAATATGTTGTGTTAAATAAAGCCGTGCAATGCTTCGGATGTAATTCCATGAAAGGTGCTTTCAAACAGAAGCACGACGCCTATCTGCAACGCCCGGGATCACACATTTGCCCTGTAATCTCAGGAAAAGACACAGCTGCTTTAAAAAGTTGCAGACAGGCCCTGTGTTGTTTTGAAGCACCTTTTTGGAATCCAGTCCAAAACCTGGCACAGTCCTGGCATTAAACCTACTCCAACATTTTGTTTTCAAACCATTGGTTGCCAAAATGCCTTTGGGAAGCTCAGAAACAGGGTGGAGGCATTTGGCTTCCTGTGCATCTTGTCTCAAGCATCTGATGTACTGCTGCTTAATGCAGATTGATCTTAGATTGCTTAATCTCAGATTGATTTGACACATAGATGCTGATCTTCTGGCAAGGAATCTGAGCTCAGGGCAGCACAAAATAAGCAATTGAAAAATAGCATCAGAGGTATCTTTACCATTATATAATGGATAGGTATTGGCAGATCACTGTAGATTTAGGTAATCCTTTATATGTCAGCTTTTCTGAGCCTGGCTTTGTCTAGACATTTTGGGACTACAGCTCCTAGAATTTCCAACCAGCGTGGCTGAAATTGCTGTCTCCAAACTTCTGGAGATGTGCCAGGTTGAGGAAGACTACTTATACAGAGATGGAAAACTCTGTCTGAGTTAGGTGTTGCCTAAACAGCTAACAAGTGTGGAGGAAACCCATAACTTGCAAAACTATAGAAAACATTTAGGAAAAAACAGTTTCCTAGACAGATAGGACTATCCAATGAGCAGTCCGCATGTTGAGGGTCTATGTAAAGCAGTGTGTTTTGGGGGAGGTGAAGAAACCAGGAGAGGAGGGAGAGTGGAACAGAGTTTTTATAAAAAAGATTATAGTTAATTCTGTATTCCATACTGGGACATTTTGTGACAAGTCCCACTTGTCATTTGAAAAGCTGCCCATTACCAACTCCTTTGAAAAGCCTAAAATTTCAGCCTGTCTTATTATGTTGAACTACTTCATCCCTTTGGTGGCCTGGAGGTCTAGCCCATACATTTGTACTAAAGCTCCATGTCATCCCCCTTCCCCCCAGCAAGCAAATGCTAGGGAACAAGGAAGGACTATCCCTCTGTGATATGTGGTGAGTTGCTTCATCAGAGAAGTTTACAAATTCCAAAGATTGCTTGGGCAGACAAGGGAGGATCACGCTAGCTGAGATGGACATTTAGTTCTCCATAATGACCCTACCTCTTAAGAGTCTGCTCACTTTCCAGCCATTTACTGCTCCTTATAAACATTCCTCCCTTTTTTGTTCCCTACAGTTTGGAGATGCAGGTTTGCGGCTCCTTTCTGAACACCTCACAATGCTTCAGGTGCTCAACTTGTGCGAAACGCCCGTTACTGATGCTGGGCTACTGGCCCTGAGCTGTAAGTGAACAAAATATCTGGCGAGGAAGGGTGGGGAAAAAATTCACCAGTGCAGTAACTGAAACAGTCAACAGTATCACTTCTCTTGTTCTGGGTGGGTGGGTGGGTGGGTGGGTGGACGGACGGACGGATGGACGGACAAAGAGACAGGCAGATTTGTAATAGAAGGAAAGAGAGAAAAAATGTATGAATGATAAAGATAGTTGGGTGGTAAAGAGAATACATAGCTCATATACTACCCACATTAAAAAGAAGGAAAAAAGTAAAATTATCAGTTCATTGCTGTTTGGAATTAATCATTCTGCGTTTGGAGTTATTGCATGATTTTGCAACTAATACTGATAACTCCACAAGATAGAGTTTCGAGGTTCAAGATTTGGGATGTGCACAGACTTGTACAAAAAACATTAAAGAAGTCCAGCAGTTATGTGACAGATCTGAGGACTTGTCATGGGCTTGCATATCTTTTCGATAAAAGTGTAGGAGGAAATCTCTTTTTGGACAATATGTAGTTACTGTTGAGATGCTTGTGCATCATATATCCTTGGATCAAAAATGCCAATTTTTCCTATATGTTACACATGTCACAGCTTGAACACCCGGACGGGTATTAAATGCACAATATTTTGATAATTTAATCCTATGTACAGCTGCAATAAATTCTGTTTACAACAGAATTGCAATCTTTGGTGTGGGGCCAAGGGCCACAGTGCAAGCATTGGATAAAGCCAGGACAAAATCTAAACTTGATTTAATCTAATTTAAATGAAATATATTGAAATGTAATTTACACTATTGAAATAGAGTTGCTGTTGGGTTTTTATTTTTGTTTGTTTGTTTTGGGCCTTTGAGTCCGTTTTGACTCCTGGCGACCGTCTGGACTAGTCCCTACAGTTTTCTTGGCAAGGTTTTTCAGAAGTGGTTTGCCGTTGCCTCCTTCCTAGGGCTGAGAGAGAGGGACTGGCCCAAAGCCACCCAGCCAGCTTTCATGCCTAAGCGGGACTAGAACTCACCGTCTCCTGGTTTCTAGCCTGGTGCCTACACCAAGCTGGCTCTTACTGAAATAGAGTTATTGTAATTAAGTGCCTGAGAATTTAATACTTCCTTGCAACTCTACAATTCTGTGGATCTATAAGCAATAATATTGCTTGCTTGTTTGCTTGTGGCTGAGCGCAGTGGCTGAATCTAACTACTATGGTTTGTACATCCTGTGTTACAACTTTTCATGTTTTGTGACCCCAGCAAAGAGAGATTTCCTATTGAGGACCAGCTGATTTTGGCATCTCTGATTTCACTTTTTTAAAAGTACCAAGATTCTATCCCACGTGTTTGCAGAGAAAACATTTCTGGAGCATTACTTCACTCTAGCATTTTTTTTTTTAATTTAATTTTGTTGTAGCAAACTTTTGTATGCTGCTTACTTGACAGCTTGCAATATGTGTACATTAAAACTTCCATGAAATCGCACTCCAGCTTCAGAACTTTAAAACGATATGCGTTGCTGTCCCAGTTAATCTGTTTCTCACCAAATGCTCTGTGGAAGAGTACTGCTTCTATCAGTTCCAAAATCGATGTGATTGCTAAGAGTCAACTCTGACTTGATAACACCTAATCGAGGAAAACTTAAAATGCTGGATCAGCTTTCTGCACTTAACATCGGGGGGCAAGCTGATCCAGAGGGAAAGGGTTGAGCACTCTTTAAAGTCCAGATGTTAATTTGGGAAAAGTCTGTGGGATGTCAACTGCTAACCCTCCACAATTTCCCTTTCCCTTATGCCATCCTTTGCAAGCTGCCTACAGACCAGTATCTTTCTGTGTTTATTTCCTAGCCATGAAAAGCCTGTGTAGTTTAAACATGAACAGCACCAAGCTCTCGGCAGATACCTATGAAGACCTCAAGGTATGTTGCATGACTAAAGCACCCTTAAGTGTCTATAGCACTTTTTAGGGCCAGATTTTGATGGGCAGCGTCAGGAGGACAGGATGATTTTCCAGGCTAGCGCGGAGAAAATAGAATTTATATATTCACTCCTTCAGTGCTGTTGCAAAGTCAGTCGCCGTGTGTCTGATTGGCCAGTTAGCAATCATGCAACACGCACAGGTCCTAATTGTTTGAAGTTGCCACCTGCACAGTGATTTATAATAGCCTTAACAAACAAAACTTGTAGAATATAGGAAACTGCCTTATAATAATATTCACACTTACTGGGAGCAACTCAAGGAGTTGATTCCTGTTAGATGCAGCATGATTCCTCCAACTGCAGATGTGGGAGATTGAACTGCCAAACTTCTACTTAAAAAGCATGTTTTCCCCCACTGACCTATAGTTTCTGTTTGTTCTGCTTTCACAAGATATTTATGTCCAAGCAGAATAACACGCTGAATCCAGGCCTCAATTCATCCCAGTGGGAAAGATTTCTGTATCTGTGCAGGTAAAAATGCATGAAGATGTATTCAATTCATCATCGTTCTTTCTATCTCATCGCTTTTTCTCTCCCCCTCCACCAGGCTAAATTGCCCAATTTGAAAGAAGTGGACGTCCGCTACACTGAAGCTTGGTGAAAATCCCTCGTGCTGCATTTGTAGTTGTTGACGGGGAGAGAAGAGAATGATTTTAAAACAATAAAAAGCAGAGAACATTTGGCTTTTGCCTCTAGAGAGCAGGTTCTGAGGACATCAATTTTTAGGTGCTCTGTGTGTGAGGTAGTGAAGTATGATTTTTGCAGGTGGATGTTCACACCAGACCTAATTCTTTCAGCTTCGTACTCTCGAATTCAACATCATTTAAATTAAGGTGGAGGGTGAAGAAAGCAAGGCTGAACAGCCTCAAGAAGATTTGGGGGGGCAGGGAGGGTCGTCTCTCGGTTCTGGTTTGCTCTTTTTTTCTTTTTTGTACTTTTTTAAAATTACGTGTCAAGTTTTTCTTTTTGTTTTTTGTTTTAACAAGAAGATGCACCGGTTTTTCAGTTTCCCTTCAACCTTGGCCTTTTCATAGATGCTTTCCCATCTCTTCTGTTCCTCGGTGAAAAATAGAAAAAGAATGTAGGCGAAATCAAGAGAAGCAGCAGCAACTCTCATCATTTCCACCCCTCATTCTGTCCTTTCAATCATTATGCAAAGTAATGTTATTGTATATACAATTTACATAATGCGCCTATTTAAAAAAAAATAAGTTCAGAAAGAACAGGTCTGGGACCTGTCTTTTATTTATGAATTGTTAATTCATTGTTTGTTTCATTTTTGTTTTGCGTAGAGTACTGTGTAAACAACTTTGGTGTCTTTTTATTGTCGTTGCTCTTAAAAAGACAGAACAAAAGAGAATTGCCCTCCTGTATTATACAGTCTTGTTCCAGCCCACCTTACCTTTTTGGTTTATATATGCCTCAAATTTATTCAGCCAGGGGAAAGAATATACGTGTATGCCTGGTGTGTGTGTGTGTGTATGTGTGTATACACAGACACATACACACACACACACACACACATATAAGAGCAAAACACTGGGTGAGCTGTTGGGAATAGATTTTTCAGTTCCTAAAGCCACATTTTCAGACTATGCTAGGTTTAGGAATTAGGAGTGGTGAGCAAAGCCACCTCTGTTTATGTTCATGATTATTTTTAACGCTAGAGAAAATGCTTACGTTGTTACCTGAAAGTGAAGATTGAGCTGTCAACCGTTTGCGTTAGATTTGCCACGGTTGGATTTCTGTTTATGTCCAAAATTTCAAGGGCAAAATTTCGCCCTTCCGTGCCGCCACATTAGGGAGGTGTTTCGCACTGCTTCTCTCCCCAGCCCCAGCTCTTTGCTTATGTCCATCTTGCTCGGCCTGGCGGCCCTTCTACCATATCGGCCTGCAGCTGACCACAAGCCCCACGGAAGATGCTGGACACTGGCAGGCCAACCCGTTGGGCTGCAGGAGAAGGTTGGCTTATCCAGAGGAACGTGACCTCTCAAAGCTCCAGAGATGGAAATCAGATTGTCTTTCCTGTGATCGCTTTCTCAAATCCACCTGAAAGTATGACCACTGTCCTGTTGCCTCATCCTCCTCTGTGATTGTTCAGATAAATGATAAAAGGTGGTTTGTTTGTTTTTTAAGTGGTTTCTTTTATAAATATGCTTTTGGATTTTTTCCCCCCATGATAAGCATTCTTTCAATGGAACAGCTATTTCTTGTTTCTTTTTTTAAAATAAATAAACAAGGCAAAGGTTTTGTTTTATGTTCCTTACGCAGATGTATATTCAGTTCTTTTGGCAATGCAAGAGGTTTAAAAACCAGGTATGCATATAAACACACACACACACACACACACAAATTAAAAAAAAAACCCTTTGTTTTTTCTTAACTGTTGCTGGGTAGTTTATTCCTATTTTGAATCCCTTTTATCTCTCGACTCTCCCTTTTTATGACAATATCAACAAAAACAGCCGGTTCAAGTCTTAATTCGTATGTTATGCCACAACTGTTGTGGGGAAGGGTGTTCATTGTTCGTATTTTTTGCCGGGGGGGGGCGGGTTAGAAAAGTCAAGATGGTGCCACTGCTTTTTGATATGGGCCACAGGCCCATAAAAAGGGGTCAGTCCTTCAGTGGTGCAGCCATCTTGAATTCTTTTTTTTTATACAGACCCATCCCTGCAGACGCTCCTGTCTCTGCCTTATATCCCATGCCGTCTGATAAACTCAGTGAGGGGAGAAAAGAAAGAAAAGAAAAACTAATGCCAACATTTTATCCTTAGCTGCTTTTACTGATGGATTACTACTACTGTTCTGTAGCCATGTTTAAAAAAAAATGTGAAATAATTTCAGGCGGAAAAAAATAAATAAACTGTAACTGAATATCTTTTAGGAGCGTTCACTGCCTTTTCTTTGATTAAGAGAACCTTTTGCGCAGCCAACCGTTGGGGAATGGCCTAGAGTAGAATCTGAAGGCTTGGGACACTCCTGAGAAATTTAAGCTGAAGCTAGCCTGGTTAGGAGTCGGCCTGAAATAGATAAACCATCCTGCATTTCCCATGGGGATGGTTTTCTCCCTATATGCTGGGTTGTAAGATGGTCAGGAATTAAAACCAAATAACCTAAATGGTGTTTCCTGGGAGAAAGTAAGCCATGGGACTCTCTGTGCCCTTCATGACAGCAGCAAAGCCAAACCAAATTGGGTCTGTTGTTTGCTTCTGCTCTTTCTGTCCTATAAACCTGATTATTTTAGAAGGGTTGACCTCCTCTTTTTGTTCTGGAGGGGGGACTGGCTCAATTTCCTAGATTGGCCCCTTCCCCCAGATATATTGGACTGAAATCCCAGGCATTTCTTTCCACTTTGAAGTAACTTCCAAACCATGAGGAAACCATAATTTTAACCAGCTCCCCACAACCTGGTGTTGTTCAGTTGTGTTTTCCTGCAACACTCCTAAACTGGGCTGCTTGAGGATTTTGACTGCCCAATACATCAGAAGGGTACCAGGTTGGGGAAGATGATAGAAACTATCCTTCGTAGACCCGTGCGCTTTGTAGAC
Organism: Python bivittatus; assembly: GCF_059951505.1. Lineage (NCBI taxonomy): Eukaryota > Metazoa > Chordata > Lepidosauria > Squamata > Pythonidae > Python > Python bivittatus. Next base: position 5,133,727 of record NW_028277042.1, on the reverse strand, counting down.
CCAGCCATGCACTTGCACGCCGGACCCAAGCCCGGGAGGGTGGAGGAAAGACCTGGCGACCTACCTTGTAAAAATCTTGCCAAGAAAATTTTATGGAAAGGCGCTCAAATGATTCAGTTATGGTGCCCAGTGGTAGGACCCCCAGGCCAGAAGGTACCCAGTGAGCTACTGGGGAAGAGCAAGGGCCTGCAGTGAGTAGTCAAGACATGAATGACGCGCCTGGGTCAAATCCAGCAGGAACCCCAGCTGCTGATGTAGCCATTGGTGAAAGCAAGGGTCTACGCTGCACGAAGGCACATCAGATAGCAACGTGGAATGTCTGAGGAATGAGCCAGGGTAAACTGAATATCATCAAATGCAAGATGGCCAGGTTGAAAATCAACCACCTTGGCGTCAGTGAGCTACACTGGATAGACAACGGCTATTTCCAGCCTTAGGAATTCACTATTACTCGGGACATGACACCAGGGAAACGAATAGAGTGGCATTTATCACCAGCAAGAAACTCGCCCAAGCGCTGGAAAACTTCTCGATGGTAAACAATCGCCTTATGACCATCCAAATCTGCGCCAAGACCCTCAGAGTCACAGTTGTCCAAGTCTACGCTCCATGACGGATCCAACGGAGCTTGAAATAAAGGGTCAAAAAAACTTTGAAGCAAGTGCCCAAAAAAGACGTTTATATACTGGGTGATTTTAATGCAAACGTTGGCAGCCTATCAGAAACAGGCCTCGCTGGCAGCTTTGCACTCGGGGAGAGGAATGATGCAGGCGCTTGTTCGGTACACTTTTGCCATGAAAATCGATTTTGAATCATGAATACCTGGTTCAAACAGCACAAGCGTCACTTATACGCTTGGACCTCACCAAATAAACTGCACCATAATCAGGTCAACTATGTCCTATGCAGCCATTGATGGACCGGTTTTGTCCTTGATGTCAAGACATATCCGGGTGCCAATTACAGTTCGGATCATGAATTGTTGGTGGCTTAGATCAGAGTCAAATCGTGCAACATCAGAAAGACAGCACCACCAAAGAAGCTTGACATCACCAAAATCCCTTCCATGTACACAGTTGAGGTGAAAAATAGGTTTGAACTGCTGGATGCTGCTGAGAAGATGCCCGACGAACTGTGGCAGGGAATTAGATCAACCACCATTGAAACAGCAGTTGAACACATACCATACAAGAAGCTGGAGTAAAAAGCACAAGTGGCTCTCAGATGAAACCATCAGAATAGTCGAGTGAAGAAAAACAGCCAAAGCAGCAGGCAAATGGGAGGAAGCCAGGAGATTGAATCCGGATTTCCAAAGAGCAGCAAGGAAGCACAATGAAGTTTACTGGAACCAGCATTGCAAGCAGCTAGAAGAAGACTGCATGAAGGGCCACCTCAGGAATGCATTTGCGCAAGTCAAAAGGATTTGAACACCGTTTGCTGCTCATAGAAGCATCATCAAAAACAAGGAAGGGAAAGAACTGTCTGACCAACAAGGTGTCAAGAACAGATGGTGAGAATATACAGAAGAGCTATATGCCAGCAGCGAAGAGGCCCAGCCTTTGATGAGGAAAGGGAAGCAGAAATAGAAGTCATGTGGGCCATGAGGCAACTGCCAAACAGGTGTTGATACCATCCCCACAGAATTGCTGTGGCTTGTACCACCCACAACCGTCACAGCCTTGTTTGGGAAATGAACACATGGCCACAGGATTGGAAACAATCCTTCCATTACCAAAAAAGGGCAACTCCAGGGTCTGCTCCAATTACCGCACAATTGCCCTCATCCCTCACGTGAGCAAGATTCTTCTTAAGATCATACAACAAAGTCTGGCACCAACCATTGAATTCGTATTACCAGAAATTCAAGCTGGCTTCGGAAGGGGTTGTGGCACTTGTGACCATATTGCAAATCTATCTATCTATCTATCTATCTATCTATCTATCTATCTATCTATCTATCTATCTATCTATCTATCTATCTACCTACCTACCTACCTACCTACCTACCTACCTTTATTTATTTATTTATTTATTTATTTATTTATTTATTTATCATATTTATATAGCCGCCTATCTCACAAATCTATGCTGGACCATGGAAAAATCTCAAGAATATCCAAAAAATATCTACATCTGCTTTACTGACTACAAGAAAGCCTTCAATTATGTGGATCATGACAAGCTGTGGAGAGCCCTAGAAGACCTGGGGGTGCCAACACATCTGGTCAAGTTGGTGTAGTCACTGTACACAAATCAGAAAGCCACTGTATGAATACCATATGGAGACACTGATTGGTTCAAAATAGAGAAAGGAATGTGGCAAGGTTATTTTACCTTTCTTATTCAACCTCTATGCTGAAGTGATCATGAGGAAGCTGGAACTTGAAGAATCAACAATCAGAGTAAAGATTGGAGGAAGGAACATCAACAATCTTTGATATGCTGACAACACAACTCTCCTCTCAGAAACCAAAGAAAGCCTGAAACATCTGATCAAAAGGATTAAAGAAGATAGTGAGAAATTTGGCCGCTTCTTGAATATCAAAAAGACCAAGCTCATGATCGCTATGGGAAATTGAAATGTCAAAATAGCAGTTCAGTGAAGAGATCGAATGTGTGCAAGCATTCACTTTCCTAGGATCACAGATTGATCAAAGCAGTGAATGCAGTCCAGAAATAAAGTGTTGAATCGTACTGGGTCACGCAGCAATGAAGAGCACGAATCAAATGTGGAAAAGTAAGGACATCAGCCTGGCAACTAAATGCAGATTAGTCTGCACTATCGGGTTTCCCATAGCTACCTATGGCTGTGAAAGTTGGACCATGAAAAAACTGGAAAATCAACTCATTTGGGCTGTGGTGATAGAGAAGGCTCCTGTGCATTCCTTGGACAGCAAAAGTGACATACAAGCAAGTTCTGGAGCATATAAAACCAAATAGATTGCTTGAAGGCAGAATCACAAAATTCCACCTTACTTATTTTGGCAGCTATGCTTGGTATGGACAGCGATAAAAGGAAACAAGGCCACCACAAGATATGGTGGCTAGACACCAGCAAAGTTGACAGATGCATAAAACAACGGAAAGAAGCAAATGTGATCATAAAATGTGGAGAGAGCTGGTCCATAGAATCACCAAGAATTGGACAAGACTGAATGGATATCATCATCATCATCATCATCATCATCATCATCATCATCATCATCATCATCATCATCATCATCCTTTGTAGAAACAAGTTGGAATCAATACATAGTTTATGAGATCTTGACATTCAGTTGGGTTTGGGAAGAGATGGCTCCCTAATACCATACCCTTAAGCCATTTAGGGGTTCAGAGGCCATTTTAACTGGTATTCAGTATTGAGACTCAATATAATTGTTTGAATTCTGGGGAGACCCATTTCCTATTAGCGGCATGAGCACCCTGTCTGTCTTGCACTAGAGAAGATAATGGAGCTTTCTTGTGAGGGCTCTAAGTTCTTGGCCCTGAGACAGCGTGACAGAATGATGGAAGACTGGGACTGAGTGTGGGAAACTGGTTTTTCTACAATTTCATACATTTCTGGTTGCCCAAGCTAGCTTTCTTTAACCCGTTGCCCTGAAGATGTTGTTGGAACAGCAGCACTGAGAATTTCCAGCCAGTAATCTAAAGAAATGTAGAGACAGTGGGCTTTGGCTTTTTAATTGAAAAATAAAAGGGGGGATGTAAACTTTAGCTCAGCGTGTTGTGTCCATCCATGGCCTTCATATATTATATGAAACAGGCTATTAGTATAAATTATGTTATGGTTTGTGTGTTGGGCACAACATAGTATGTGAGCCCATCTACTGGGCTGTGTGAACACAGATTTGAGGGTTAGAATAATATATCAGCCATCTGGATGAATTCTTCTGGGTCAAGGATTTATCCTCAACAGAGAATAATGCTTGATGAAAACCTATTCCCACTTTTCTACCTCTTTATTACATTATATTCCAGTAACACATATCTGCAATTCATTGAATTTTAACACAAGAAAGTCGAGTGATTTGCTGTGGTTGTGTAATAAAATCTTTATGTGTTTGATTGCAGTGGTTTAAAAAATGTCTTCTAATCATTCTCTGAGTTTTTTTCTGTCAGTTGTTAAATTTTTTCCTTGTTACCCACTGTATCTTCATGGGAGAAGGCTCTTATAAATGTTTTTAATGTGTGAATATTGTGAGTTTATTTTTTAAATGTTACACCTTACAATCAGGATGGAAATGACTTGAACATACAATAATGCTTTAATTTAAAGGCCTGCCCAAAATGATACAAGACTTAATTGCTAATCAGAAATATCAGCCAAGATAATGTCAATAGGCATGTATTTAAAATAAGACTGAATATAGGTCATATGTATCTCTTGGATTTTTTTAGCAGCTGCTACAACATAGGCAGTGGGAAGTTGCCTTGTATTGAGTCAGACCTTGGTTTCCATTAACTTACTGCTAACTTTCTCCTGGATTTTGGGCAGGAATTTATTTGGACCCACATGGATTTGTAATCACTAGATTATAGGAAGTCATTTAGAAAGAAAATCTCCAGCCTAATACACACACAGACATATTGGTTTTAGATGCGAAATTAATTCCTGAAATTGCTCCATCTCATTCATCTCAATAAATCTCACTAAAGAAAACTCCAAGACTTGTGCTCACAATAGAATGAGCTTCAGGCAGTTGCCAAGAACTTGACGGTCTCTTTGCACAACTTTCTCTGGGCTAAAAGCTGTGCTTGGCATCATCATCATCATCATCATCATCATCATCATCATCATCATGGTTGGTTGCTCAGTCAGCCAGATGTTTGGACTGGATTTGGCATTTTTATCTGCCTTTCAAGTCCTTCCCAAGTAAAAGGAAAGGAGGGGAGAAGTGCCTTGAGACTTGCAAGATGGATGTCAGCCTTTCGAGGTAGCCCAGACAAGAAGCACAAACCATGAGTACTAACACTGTCTTTACTATAAAGTTACAGTAACAATCTTGCAAGTCTGAAAGCACTTCTCCCCTCCCTAACTCTTCCTTTCCAGACAACTAGGGAGGGTCCCTTCTGAGACACTTCCCATGCCTATTTTCCTTCTGTGGGCTGAGGTACCTTTTGCGTGAGGGTTGTCTAGGCTGTGGCTCTTCCTCCTGTCTCCCAAGGTCATTCCCACAGACCATTACAGCAGATGAGCATAGGTTTGCAGTGGTGGTGGTAGCCAGCGAAGAATATATCTCCAAAGTCCAGCAATCAAGCAACTGTTAATCAGCTGCTCCAGGAATCTATCTTGGGGAGCAAATCCCCAAAATCAAACAGTACAAGAAAGCATCTTAAGCTAGAAGTTGACCAGATGCACCCAGTTCTAAGGTGGCAAAAAATAATCAACCGAGACAGAAAATAGCAGATGCACTCTTCCTCCCTAAATGGTCTGCCTGCATTTGCATCTGCTCATTCTGTGAACCTGGATGCCTACAAAGCGATGCACAAGACACTCAGCCAAGCTGTTCCAGCCTTGTACAGCTTTGCTTGATATTCTCCGTTTTGGAATCCAGCAAACGTGCATGTAGAAAGGAGGGAAGATTCCCACCTGAGGTTACCACCGCTGTACTGCTGCAAAGGCAATGACATCAGTGTTGCCGTGGTAACTGCATCTTCACCAAGATGCTCAACTGCCAAGGAGACGGATGCAAGTGACAAGACAAACATCATCTTCTGGCACCAAACAGTGCTTCCAGTGTCTGAACAAGGATCCTTCCTGGTTCCTTCTTTATGGATTCAAACCAGCCAGACTCTTTTCTGGCTCTTCTGGAAGGATGTGAGCTTTTGCTGAATTGGTGCAGTTTGCAACAGATGCCCTTTGCTCGGTGAAAGAGGCTGGCTGGGTTTCCATTCCCACAAGACCGTTGGTACAGGGAGCGGCCTGCACCAATGTGATGGAGATCAGAACTAAGGCACACGTAGTAACTCACCATTTCCAGAAATCTTTTGAAGTGGTAGGTCTGACGCGCCCAACTGTTCCTTTCATGTCCACAGCCCATTCCAGACACTAGCATCCCCAGAGACATTTCAGAGGGCTCCCAAATTATCAACCAGCTGTTGAGGTCATAAAAGTAGCAGCAATGAAGCCTGGCTGAACTTTAAGATGCTGTGGGCCAGCTGGACTTTTTGGATTTGAAGTCTCTATTTCTCACCATTGCCCCTTCCTTTCCTAGTATTTTTTTTCAACATTTTTATAGATGGAGGCACATGGCTAGACACCTTTAAAGGCTCATTCTCCCCTACCCCCAATAATATTTCCACAACCAAATGCTTATTTTCAGGTAAAGCTTCATTCTAACTTGACAAGTGGAATCTTTGCAATTTGTACATGACTCTGGCAGATCAAACACAATAAAATAAAATGTCATACAACTTATCCGTTTATGTTGTGCGGCACTCTGAAAACAATTTTTTTTAACATCCTTACAGAAATACCATAATCTTCCAAATCGGCAAGATACTGTTATTATAGTAAAAATAAAAATGTTTCTTGCCTTCATGTGGAGTTGATTTCCTGGTCTGATCTACCTAGTAGGGCTGACCTCAATCTTGCAAGTCTGATCGTGCTATACCTCCTCCCTTCTTCTTGTACTTTAGTGAATCAGGGAGGAGTTGCTTTCCAATGTTGCCTTGTTGCTCTGGACTTAAAAAATGTTTCAGCCCCTTTTGCCTAGGGAACAGTTCTTACATATCTCCATCATGGTCATCTTGCTTACTCTCTACACCAGGTCAAGAAACAGGCATAGCATGGATTCCAGGAATGTTATTCTGAATGTATTGTTGTGAGACAGAATAACAACATCTTGAAAACCTATCCATCAAATCCTTTTTATTTTTCCGAAAATGGGAAGCTATCCTCCTCCAAACCAATGCACAAGTCCCAAGCAATATCTATTTCTTCAGAGGGGACGCGGTGGCGCAGTGGCTTAATGACGCTGAAAGTTGCCGGCCAGAAATGGTCGACGCTTCAGCGGTTCGAGTCCAGCCTTCGCATTAAACAGGGTGAGCTCCTGTTTCCTCCCCAGTTCCTGTCAACCCAACAGTTCGAAAACTTATGTGAGTAGATAAATGGGTACTCTCACTCTGGTGGGAGGAAAAATGCTGGCGGCACCTTGCAAAAAAGGAGTTGGGAGCAGTTGCTGGTAAGCGCGAAAAACCGCGCGTGCCCGAAAAGGGCGCGAAGCAATGGAAACCCCGCCTCCTGCGCTCGCCAGCTGGGCTCTGCCCTAGGAAGGAGGCTCTGGCAAACCACTTCCGAAAAACAGTTGCCTTGAAAACTGCAAGGACTTGTCCAAGCAGTCACTGCAGGGTCAGCAATGACTGAGCGCAGACAAAAAAAAAAAATTTTTTTTCAGAAATGCTGCTGGACCCAAAGGAGCTCTTTACGTTTCTTCTAAAGTAGATATGGTGTGCTGCAACTCGGGGCTTTACATGGAAGTAGGCCTGCCTAGAAAAAGGACTATTATCGACATGGGTAGTTGAGAGTATACTAAGGAGAAGGAAGGATTGGCTCAAGATGGTGGCATTCTGCTAAAGTAAGACTTTTAATGGGTTGTATTCAGATAATTCAGATAATTGGGGGAGGGGGGAATGTCTCGACTCTTGGCCACTGCCTGGATGAGTCCCTGCAGTTTTCTTGACAAGATTTCGGAAGTGGTTTGCCATTGACTCCTTCCTAGGGCTGAGAGAGAGGGACTGGCCCAAGGTCACCTAGCTGGCTTCGTGCCTAAGGCAGGACTAGAACTCACGGTCTCCTGGTTTCTAGCCTGGTGCATTCACCATTACCCCAAACTGGCTGTTTTAACTGGTTAGATCCCATGCATAGCCTAGCTAGGTAGAAGCTACTAGCTGATCTTAGCTGACTTTGATAAACTAAGTAGGATCAGACCTGAAGAGAGTTTGGATGGGAGGCCTCTATACTGTAGGCTACACTGAGAAGTTGAAAGTAGGCGATGGTAAATGACTTCTATAGTGCTGGCCAACAAGCAGTACTATGTCCCTGTCTGTGTACCCATTAGGAAGGCTGCTCAGAAGAGACACTGTTTTTTAGACATGGCATTATTTTGCACATCGGCCAGTTGACCCAGGAAAGCACGTTCGTCAAATTCCATCAGGCTAAATAAATGGGGGATTCCTGTCCTAACAAGGCAGATTTTTTGCAGAAGAAGCAACAACGTCCCCACCTGCTCTGCAGCGCTTTCCGTTTTCCTAGTTTTTGAAAAAAGGCCATGGGTGTATTCTGGGTTTCTTTCAAAAGAGGGCAGCCGAAGACCGTGTTTCTGTGAAAGGTGATGAGATCTCTTAAATGTAGTACAGTGACTTTTCAAAGAAATTGGGGCAGAATACTTTGGGATTTCCCACTTTCAAAATTCCCTGGTTCCTCAGAAGACAGTAAAAAGTACAAACTGAAGTCTGTTGGAGGAAAAATGATAATGAAAGAATAAACGGGCAACCAAATAGTTTTTTTAAAAAAAAAGGAGGAGAGAAGGAAGAATAAGAATGTTCTGTTTGGATTTAAAGGGTTGATTTTATTTTTTGTACACAGATCTTCCACCCCTACTTACTCTCCTTGTGAATTTTGATCTCAAATAAACTTGTACGACTTAATGGATGTTTCACTAGAGAAAGACATGAGAAAGATTCTGATGCAACACATGAATTAATTTTAAAATGCATTGTTATTAATGGGATATTTTAAAGTTCCTGTAAAGAAAACCATTTACAAGGGTGCGGGTGGAAATATATCAAAAGGGATGAAAATGGGTCATTTTTTATTCCTGATTTCCTGGGTTTATTTTCCCCCTTCTCATCAACTAGTTCCCCCCCCCCCATGCTGAGTGTTTGTGTGTGTGTGTGTGTGTGTGTGAGAGAGAGAGAGAGAGAGAGAGAGAGAGAGAGAGAGAGAGAGAGATTATTGTGAACCGCCCAGAGTCTCTTCTTCGTGAGATGGGTGGTATCTAAATTCGAAATATAAATAAATAAATAAAAAAAAATAAAAATCTCAAATAGAACTTGTTATAACAGCCACTATTACCTACCTAGCCACCTACTTACCTTCTGTTCTTACAAAGACACAAATGTTACCAAGGGTGATACCTATTCCAGATTAAAACCTCACTTATTCCAACTCATCTTTTTGACCTTGATGAGTCCATGGGGCCATCAGGACAGAACTTTAGGATTCATTCAGTGGAGAGAGAAGGTGGGGGGGGGGAAGTGTCCCCAAATTAGGAGATCTGGCTTGCCCATCTAAAAGCAAGCAACATAATAGACATTGTCATCTCAACTGGGTTAAGACATTGTGTTGAGACTCTACCGTTCTCTAACTACATCACTCCTCCCCACTGTTACCCATTGCTGAAAAAGATAGCAGGAAGTTACAGATAATCACGAAAGAGCCTTGCAATACTGAGGGCTTTCATACTGTACTTTTTTTTTTTTTTAAAGACACCCTTGACTCATAATGACATTGTGAAATTTGCAATCTGTGCTGAACGGAGGTAAACAGTGAATGAACGCTTATGCCTGGTATTTTTGTTAGCACCACTTCACCCACGGCTGGTTGCTCCATAAAGCGTTTTTATTTAGTCACCTGCAGGAGAGTTCCGTTTAAGAGAATGTTACTGTATGTCATTATCAGTTTTGAACTGAGGGACTATAGGCTGATCTGGCAAAAATTCCAAAAATCATAGCACAGGGCTTGGAAATTCATTGAGGACTTCCTAACACACTCCTTCCAGAAGGTTGAGCACCAGTTACCAAATACTTTTCTTTCACCTCTTGACAATGTATGCTTCAAAGAATGTAAAAGTGAAAGGAAAATAAAGTATTTCTGAAGGTAAAGAAGTGCATCAGCATTAGATTGAAATACATAGTCCAAATTGCTATTTTCATGGGCCATTACTGAAATGCAAGAGTAAATAGCTCTGGATTTACCTTATTGCAGAAATCAGCAACCTGGTGCCCATGGATGTAGCCTGCAAACTTCTGCAAAACTCTGTTTTAAAAAATCCTGAAGGATTTCGGTAGTCTTACATGACATCTCAGTGGAAGATTGCCAGAACCTTGCAAGATTGTGACTTTTATTATTTATTTTTTAAACTTGGCACCCAGGCTACTGGACAACAGTGCATGAAGATTCCTGAAAAGCTTGTCGATCTGCTTAATAGGACTAGAACTGCTTCCATTGTTTTTACTCAGCTCTGCAGAATTTCTGATCAGGAAGCATCTGAGTCCTCAGCATCAAATCTTGGATCTTTTCCTGCAAGACATGTCCTCCAGTTTTCATTCCTTCCCCCAAAGATGCATCTGGCCAGAAATCTGGTGATTTCTGCACGGGAGAAATAATAATAACAAGCAATAAAAATAAATAAACAAATAGAAGTAGAACGACTATGGCAAGAGAAAGCAAAGATAGTACCAATAGTAATAGGTGCCTTGGCTGCAATCCAAAAATTTCTGGAGCACCACTGGAAGACCATCGGCATTGACAAAATCACCATCAGTCAATTGCAAAAGGCAGCTTTACTTGGAACAGCTTCTAACCTGCGATGATACCTCTAACACCATCAAAGAACAACATCTGCCTATCGCAGGTCCTTGGGAAGGACTCGATAGGTGGATAAAAATGCCAAATCCAGTCTAAACATCTGGCTGACTGTGCAACCAACCACAATAACAGTAACAATAATAAAACCACTACGCTCACTT